>NC_133663.1:67470690-67640690 GCF_037893015.1 Macrotis lagotis
CTTATATTGCAGTAGGGTTTGGGAATTTTTCTCTCCTGTTTGTGGGAGGATAAAAACCAAAACCTCTCCTATAGATAAATATTAATATTTATTGCTAATAAGAAGACTATAAATTTGAAACTGAAAAGAACCACAGAGGTCAATATGATTCAATTCCTTAATTATACAGTTGAAAGAGGTCAAATGACCTTGTGTACAAGGTTACCTAGATAAGTAACAGAGCTGGGATTTGAACCAGTACTGCTATCTTCAAATTCAGCACAGTTTCCCCCACACTATCCCTCCTTTTTCTCATTCATTCACTCAGTCAACATTTATTAAGCACCTTTGATGTACCAGTATTTACTGTGCTAGTATTTATTACCTTTCTGAGAATAAAGGGATGATAATAAATCTCCAACCTTCACCTAAATTCTTACCATCCTTAGAGAATCCAAATTTTAAAAAAAGCTCATACCTTTCCCGGATATCATTCCATGACTGAACTTAAATGAGGAACAGAAATTGACTTCACAAACATAAGAGATGTAAGGAAAGGCACCATCATAAGTCTTCGGTGTTCTGCTGATTTTGCATGCTTGTGAGAATGCAAGGCAACCTTGGAGTAAAGCCCTGGAATTTGAGATCACAGATCTTATTATAATACAATCATCCTCAAACAGGTTAAAGTCAGGTATGTGAAAAATACTCTGTTCATCTATCCTTCTTCTCCCTAGTGTGAAGGGGGGGGGAACTTGTTTCATCTAAGATGGATCATTTTTGCTTGGAATATATACAAGTGGCTTATTAAGGGAGATGGTGTTAGAATGGCCTCTTAAATATACTACGCCAAGGTCAATTTTCTCCTGAACAGCTGGGATACAGGATTCCCTAAGCATATGGAGGAGGAGAAGCACTGTAATCTCTATACTTCTAAGAAGTGGGCAAGAAATCAATAGAGTAGGGACTTTGGGGAATGCACAGAGTTGTGAGCCAGCCCACAGCAAAAATATGAAATGGTTTCATGATCATAGTATTTAGATTTGGAAGAGATCTTAAGGGAAATACAGTCCAACCTCATAGCTCATGATCTAAAAGCTAGATGGGACCTCCAGGGCCCATTACTCTCATTTTACAGATAAGAAAACTGAGGCCCAAGGAGATAGCTCAAGATTGGATGGGTAGGAAACATTTTGAGAGATTAAGAAACTAAAACCCAAAATAATTGTTCCTTTCTAAATGAAAGTCTTCCCTTTTATCACCTTTTCTGAATTAAGGACAGGAGAGAGAAAGGAAGGAAGGAAGGAAGGAAGGAGAGAAAGGGAAGGGAGGGAGGAAAAAAGGAGGGAGGGAAGGGGGAAGGAAGGAGGGAAGGAAGGAAATTTAGCAGCTGCTAATCCCTTTTCCTATGATTAATATCAACAGGGGAGAGAAAGTTGGGGGGGGGGGAGAATTTGACCCTTTAAATAGATTGAGATGGTATCCTTTTTTCAGCATAAACAAAGACATGAGGGAAAGATAGATATATTGCCAGGGAGTGTTTCTCTAAATATTCCAATAACACCCATATTTCTGCCTGTTTTTTTAAGATGGCATCTGTTTCTCCTTTTCCTTCTCAAAAGTCTGAACATCAAGTTCAAAATGTCACCCATCTAGGAATTATGGGACATTCTCTGGCCATGTCCTGGGTCTCATATCTCCATGGCAATGTTCAACCAGGCAGAAGAGTTACAGCTAACTGTGAAATCAAAAGCTTTATCTCCTATAAATGAAACTCAGGTTTGGGTAAGGAGATTGGAGGAATTTTTAGTGAGCAAAGGGAGTTTTCTGGCCCTCAGAAATCACACCAACATCTCACTTAGAAGAAATGCAAACAGTTCACTCAAAGTGAAACAGGGCTGCTCTAGGACCAAGGATTTCACTAGCACACCTGGAAGAAACACATTTTCCAGACTCCCTAGGTACTCCCACTTCTCATATCTATTCCTGAGTCTCTATAGTACACAAACTCAGGAATACAACAACTGGGCTTCTAGACCCACCAGGTGGAGAATTAGAAGGATAGAATAATTACCTGCAACATTTAATGATACATTACATATTGATGAGGATGTTAATTATATTGTAAAGGACAAAGATCAAAAACAGATGTCAGCCATAAGAATGAAAATTAATGATCATTTGTTAAAACAGTGAAGAGCTATTCATCATTTTATTAGGTCTGTCTCTCAGTTCCATAACCCATATGGAACTTTCTACAATAAAGCAAATCTTAATTCTTTCTAGAGTGTTAAGGATGTAATTAACATAGTATAAATAAAATAATTGCCCAAATAAAGTTTCCTCTTATTAATTTTAATAAGGACTGTTTAAGATAAAAAATCAATAGCTCAACTTGCCCAGTGAAAACAGATTTGCTCTAAATTGTTTTCCAAATGACACAAATGATCATAGCATTTGAGACTTCAAGTCCCATAAAAAACATCCAATCCAACTTTTTTTAATTTTACAAATAAGGAAACTGAGACCCAGGTAATAAGTGACACAAGCAGGGTTTACACCCATTTCCTCATTCTACTCTTCTGCAAAATAGTGAGCAAAATTGGTCTTGAAACCCCTCCAGGACTTAATAGAGTACTTCCCCTGATGAACAAATATCAGACTTTCCTTTCTCTTCTCAGTCATCAAAATTTCCTTTCCCCTGTCTCCCATTCCCCTCATCAAGGGACCCTACTATTGAATTTAATAGCAGTAATGAATTAATAAAATAATATGGTTTTAGGCATTTAGCAAACATTTGTTCAACAGCTACCATATGCCAAGTATTTTATATTAGCTAATTTGTTGGTACAAAAATAAATAAAATGTTCTCTGGCATGAACTAACTCTCTCTCTCTCTCTCTCTCTCCCTCTATTACTTTTTTTGAGATCTCATCAGCTCCCATTGTTTGAGATCTGATTTTCTTGAATTCCAGTGCTATATTTTCCATCTGCCTGCTCTCCACTAGTCCCACTGGCTTTGAAAAACTCAATTTATCCAAAACTGAATCATCCCCACGATCCCACCCCACTCCATTCCTGCCCAAATTCATCCTCCTGTTCACTTCTCTATTTCTGTCTAGTGTTTCACTATATCCATTTCAATCTGGTTTGTGATCTCTTAATCATTCTTCAGTCTACACTCTCTTTCTCAATCTCTATATCCATTTAGCTGCTAAGTTTTACCTATTCTCCTGGGACCCCTACCCCAACCATTCCATTCTCTTTTCTTCTATCACAACTGATGTAATTCAGCTCCTCATTGTTTCTTACTTGGATTATTACAAAGGTCAGTTAAATGGCTCCAATCCATCTTCCTAAAATCGATCAAATCACATTTCCTAAAGTGTAGGTCTGATTATGTCATTGTGATGATGCTCAAGAAGCTTCAGAAGCTCCCCATTGCCACTAGGAACAAACATAAGGCCAGCATAATTCACACAACCCCTACATTTCCAGCTTGAATATCCATTGTTCTCACCACTTCTACACAACCCAAATATCTTTCTCTTTCTTTGTTCACTGGGTTTCATAAATAGGTCAAGCTGTTGATGGTAACTTTGCCTACTCAATCTAATTTCACTCCTTCTCTCTCTCTTGCCCAGAAATCTCACATCATCTATACCTTACTTTATAGGCATCAAACTCATAGTAAAAGGAGCCATAGTAATTTTCTCCTAATAGGTAATTACTCCCTGAATCGATCAGCATTAGAAACTTAGTTGAATAAGCATGTTTCAGTTATGTCTTCAAAAAAAATTGACTCCGTAGAATAAAATGTAGCTTAAAAAGCTGTTCTCCAACAAAATGTCACCCGTGCATGTCCTTAAATAATGAAAAATCCTTTTGAGATCCAGGACTTCCTATGCTTACAAAGGGTAGCACAATCTCTGGGATATGGTGATGATTTCTAGAGGCTGATTGCTTAATTAATTGATTGGTTGATTCAAGATAGCTAAGAGGAAAAAACATGAAAAGAATATAGCCACAGAGAAAATTTTGTTCAATACCATTATGATTATTAAAATCAAGCGATATATAAAATAGGGAAACATGCTTGACAAAGGTATTTGACTTTGAAATGGAAGATGTCCTGGAAAGACTGGAAAGGGTACAGGGATTTCCTATAGTTGATGAGGTTTAAAAGATAATCCTCCTCAAAGATGATATATGCTGATTGCATAAAGCCCTTGTTTAATGTGATTCACTGTTCCTCAGAAGATATTGACCTAAAGATCTACAAAGGACAAAACAAGCAGAACAGAATGAATATTGTCCAGATCATGGACACATAATCTTGGATAAGCATCTTATTGAGTCCATTTGTTACTTCTTGGGCAAGCACTACAGGTAGTCAGTGATCTGGACCCAGAATGAAATAGAAGAGTCAGCTGGACTGCATTTAGGAAATGGTACCATGCTTTCAACAATCCCAAACTGCTCCCTAACACAAGAATCCACCCTTTCAATATCAGTATTCTGCTGGTGATGCGATGTGACTACAAACCACAGAGTGCTAGAATTTCCAAGAAATCGAAATTGTGGCTGACCCAAAAGGCAATGGGAAACATGATAAGTACAAGTAGGCTACAGCCTAATAGCTATGATCATTTGCTCACAAGAAGAGACATAAAAGATGTCCTGAAGATATACTATCAGAAAAGGAAGAGGGCAAGAGTTTATCAAATGAGAAGGATGACAGATACAAAATTATCCTATAGGCACTAGAACCTAGGAAATACTTGAAGGTCTTAAATATATAAAAAAATAAATTCATTGTAGAATGACTGACTAAAGGCCTAGAAGAAAGCCTCCAGAATGATAAGGTAAAATATTTTTAGCAAGTACTTGTGACCAGACATGGAGAAGAATTGCCCAGGATTAGGGAGCATGGAAGAGCAGTAATCTGAACCCCTATCCTGATAAAATTATGACTCCAAGTATAGAAGCATTCTTCCTGCAAATTTAGGAGATATAATAAAAAGATGTGACCCCCTTTGTGCTTGCTCTCTATTTCATCCACTGAATTTACCATAAATACCCTACCCCATTCCTGTTTAGAGATTTTACTCTCTGAAAAAGCCCCATTAAAATGAAAAGGAGATCCTCCTGCCTCTTTAGTGCAGCTGACATATGCTGAATGCATATGAATGAACTGCTCAGGGATGAAAAGCCCATTCACACCAATATTGGCTCCTTCCCCCCATGGGGGGAAGAAGAAGACAAAGAGCAATAATAATTTTTAAAATTGCAGAATAGTAATAATAATAATAATGATAAACAACTCAAATAGGGAGAATTAAAATAAGAAGATTAGTAATAATAATAATAAACTCAAATTTCTCCAGCATTTCACAGGATAGGAAGCACTTTCCTCAAAGTCAATCCTGTGAGTTAAATAGGTTGGTTGATTGCTGTCCTTTGTTCTCAAAAAGGACCAAAACGAGACCACCAGGTTAGAGTCACGGGTACAGTGTGTGTGTGACTCAGGAAAATCAGACCAATGTGATTTCAGAAGGCTCTACCCCAGATTGGGCACAGTCTTTGCCATCCTTTGGAGTGGAGATGTCTCTAAATTTGAGTATCTCACCCTCTTTTGAGCTGCTGCAATTCTGTTTTGCTCATGGAGCACAGTGCCTTCTTTGATAAGGGAATACCATGCCAAGTGGTCCTATGCCAGTGTCTCCCATGTCACACAACCTATTCCAAAGTTCTGCAGAGAGACCTCAAGGGTATCTTTGCATTGCTTCTGTTGACCATCATGTGAATGCCTTCCTTGAGTAAGTTCTTTTGGGAAAACTTACAGCTGGCATTAAAACAACTCATTGCACAAACAAGGATACTTGGAAAGGGAAAGTATGAGGAAGGGAGAGGGGAAGTGAAAAGAGAAATGGAGGGGGAGAGGAGAAAGAGGAGGGGAAGGGGATTACCTGTCTTTGAGGAGCTTATATACTACTTGGAACACAAATATCTCTTTCTATCTAGAAAGCATTAAAAAAGCTAGTATTCGAACCTAGGTCTTTTAAATACACATTCAGCAGTCATTTCACTTCACCCAATCAAGGAGAGGGGGTTAAGTTGTGAACAAGGGAAAATCCACTTGTGCCCAATAAGAGAAAGATCTAATCTGAGTGTTCTTCGAAGTCTGACAGTTTATTCAGTGTTTTTCTAGATTTGGAGAGTTGTATTTTGTTTTATGTTTTTTGAGCAATGTCTACTCTCTGCCCTTTTTCTGGATCCCACTTTGGAATGTTATCTGTCTATGTCTCACTCTTCAAAAAAGTCTCTGGATTCCACTAGAAGCCCTGTATCCCTGCCATGAAATCCTCCAGGGTTCATGCAATCAATTCCTAAGTGTTCTGACTAACCCTGACAGCTTGGAGGCTCAAGTGTAATTTGGGTCTGGGTTTATTATGTGCTCAGCCTCTGTTTGATGCATTGGGATGGAGGGAGGGGGGAAAAAAGGTTTTCTCTCTGCATGTGGCAATGTCCTGTATGTCTATTATAGCTTTCACAATGTAAACATCAGAAACAGATGGGGAAAACCAGGGCTGTGCCAGGCCAAACAGCATTTACTGAAGACAATGAGCCATAATGCCAAGACAAATATAGTCTGTCCATATCACTGATTTTTACCTCACTGGAACCAAGCAAAACAAATAACCATTAAGGCATAGAAATCTTAAAATGAATGAGTTTTCTATACGCAACTAGAATGCAACCATTAAAAGACCATCAACTATAAAGAAAATGTGAAATATCACAGTAAAATCCTTCTTATGTTAATGGTTTTTGAGAAAAAGAAACATGGAAAGAGCATTTTTCTGTTAGATTGATTTCTTGTGGTGGAACCCATGCTTTCTTGTGGTGGTACACTGTACACGTTCTCATATCTTACATTTGGAGGACATTGTGAAGGCAAATAGAATTCCCAATTTAAGGAAGTCACAACATTGAGAATACCAGTTATTAACATAAAGATAGGAAGCCAGGTTTCTTGACAATTTGTTGTTTTTGCTGTTGTTTCAGTCTTATCCAATTCTTCATGGCTCCATTAGGGTTTTTCTTGGCAAAGATACTGGAGTGGTTTACCATTTTCTTCATCAGCCTATTTAGATGAGGAACCAAGGCAGACAGGGTTAAGTGACTTGCCCAGGATCATTCAGCTAGTTAGTAAATTAGGCCAGATTTGAGCTCAGGAATATGAGTCATTTTGATTCTAGGCCTGGCACTCTACCCTCTGCACTGCCTGCTGACCCTCTTAACCATTACGCCAATATTTTTTTCCTACTAGCCCATGGTACCTCAGTTATCCAGTTCAGGTTTTGAAAATCAGCCCATATAATCAATTGTAGAATGAGCAACATCTCAGCCCTTCCTCCCCTCCACCCCATGCAGTTTAAGCTATTAACTAGCTTAACTAGCTGGAAACTTGCCTTTACATGTAGCTGGGGAAAAATTTTTAAATACAGTACATATTTTTTTATAAAAAGGTATTGAGGCCTTTCTCATTACCTTGAGACTTGATTGATCTTGGGGATTAAGAGTTCAGATTGTTATGTTATTTCCTCATAGCCCGAATACAAAACAAAGGGGAGGGGAAGTGAGATGTTTCAGAAATATTTGATGGATCACAGAGGTAGAACACAATAGGTAACATAGGTAAAAGTACTTCACTCAACTGCATCAGCTCAAGGAATCCTTATGCCTGGCCTTGTAAATATCTTTCTGCTGCTCCGGCTAAGTAAAACTCCTTTTGTTGTTGTTGTTGTTGGGTTTTTGAAAGGTATTTTATTTTATTTTATTTTTCCAATTACATGTTTTGAAAGGTTTTAAACATTCATCCACTTGCATATTTATAAGCCACACAATTTTCTTCCATCCTTCCCACCCACCTCCACTTGGGCAAATAGTCTAACGAACACTGTATGTGTACATTTGTGTTAACATGTTTACATATTAAGTCATTTGTGTATGAGAAATTAGAACTAAGGGAAAAGGAAAAAAATATGGGGTAAGAAGGAAAAGCATGAGAAATTTTTTTAAAAGTCTACATTCAGATTCTGTGGTTTATAGGTTTTGGAGGGCTTTTCTTCCAGCTGGATGGTGATGGCATTGTCCATACAGGTCTCCCAGGGTGGTCCTAGCTCTCTGAACTGCTGAAAGGAGCATTCATCATAGTAGATAAACTCACAATGTTGTTGTTAATATATATAATGTTCTCTTGGTTCTGTTTCCTTTGCTCAGTATCAGTTCCTATAATTCTTTCCATGCTTCTCTAGAGTCTGACTACTCTCTAGTCTATAAGACTCATATACCATATGGGTCATGTACCATAATTTATTCAGTCATTCTCCAATGGATGGGCATCCCCTCAAATTCCAATTCTTTGCCATAACAAAAGGCACTACTACAAATATTTTGGAACATGTGGAACTTTTCCCATTTTTTAAGATTTCTTCTGGATATAGGCCTAGTAGTGCTATTTCTGGGTCAAAAGATATGATCAGTTTGATTGCTATTTGGGCATAGTTCTATGTTGTTCTCCAGAATGATTAAATTAGTTCACAACTCCACCAACCATGTGTTAATGTCCAAAACCTCCACAACCTCTCCCTAAATTGATTGTTTTCCCTTTTTGTCATCTTAGTCAATCTCATAGTTATTTTAATTTGCTTTAATTTGCTTTTCTTTGATCAGCAATGATTTGGAGCATTTTTTCATATGATTATATATAGTTTTCTTCCTTTGAAAATTGCCTAGTAAGCTTCATTTTGTTTAATGACCTATTAGTCATTGAATGAGCTATTAGTATTCCAATAGCAAATCTAAATTACCAGGGGACTAGTTGAGTGAAACCCATTCCAAAACATCAATTCAATCCCAAAGCCCTTTACAAGCATGACTTGAGATGGGTCAGGACCATTAGAACACATAAAATCATCAGTTTTGAGCAATAAAAATACCTCATTTTACAAATAAGTAAAATGATATCCAGCTTTAATTTGTTCAAGGTCTAGCTAATGGTAGAGCCAGAGTAAGAACTTTCTTTCTATTATTTTTTTAATTTCATTGATGGTGGTAGGTAATGTTGTTAGTAGTACTCCTGCCAATGATGATAATAATGGTGATCATGTTAGTGGTTGTTGTGATCGTGATGGTAGTAGTGTAGCAGGACTAGTGGTAGTAGTTGTCATGGTGGCAGTAAAGGTGGTGGATGTAATGGCAGTTGTAATCAGGGATATAGTAATGGTGGGATTGATGGCAATGAATTAAAATGGTGGGCCATGATGATGGTGAGGATGATAATTAGAGCAGCAACTACCATGCTAGAGATAGGTTATATCTCTAAACCATTCAACTCTAATAAGTTTATTCACCAAGAGGAATAAAAGACATTGTTGAGACTTGTGAAATCGGAAAACAAGAAGGTCCTGCAGTCTCAGGAGACCAAGATAAGTAACCCATTCAAATATCTGATGAGCAATCTTGAAGATATAGATATTAGATTCTCAAAAAGAAATTTTACTTTGTGATATCAAGACAAAATGCATCATTAAAATATAATTTTAATGGAGTAGATCTGGGAGCCTAATTGAGAATTATCAAATAGCTGTATAAATGGCAAGTCTGTCTGCAGAGCACTTAGCAAAGACAACAAGAGACTGCTAACTGAAGTGACTCTGGGCAATTTAACCCTCTTCCTTATGGTAACTGCTTTACTCTTCTAAGAGATGTCAATATTAAAAGTAAATGCTTCTCCAGGGCTCCTCTCCCAGGGTCCTGCTGTCTTAATTAGTGGTGGCTCCCATCATATGCTATATCTAGGTCTGGTTCCAGTCATACTTCATTTCATTCTTGCACACACCCCCCCTCCCCATCAGCCACCATGCCACCAAAGCCAGAACTATAATTGAATCAACTCAGTCATGACTCCTGGAAAGAGTGAGTTAACTATGGCTCTATTTGTCATTCCTGTAACTTTCCAAATCAAAATCTCTCCCTAGTCACCAGTCCCCTATAAAAGTAGTCTTTCCATTATAATAGAACCTCAGCACTCACCTATTCATGTGGCCTCTTCATTAGAATATAACCCCTTGATGGTAGGCATAGTCTTCACTTTGGCACTTGAATCTCTAAAACAGCCCTTAGTAAAAACCTAATAAATACTAGTTGAGTATTCATTCATTTTCCATTATTCACATACTATGGAGCACAATGAAAGATCTATTGGCAAAGGGAAAAATTCATAAAGGAGAGTGGCTTTTGATCTGGATCTTCAAGGATAGCCTGGATTTAGGCTCACAAAGGAAGGTGAGGTAGGGGCAGGGGAGGACACCATTGGGTAGACATTATAAGCAAAAAAAGAAAACCATAATGACCAAAAGCAATGACACAGGAAAGTACAGGGCTTATGCTGCATACAATCTGCTATAAAAGTGTGAACCATCCAGAATGAGCTTTGTAGTTTCCCCAGGGCTTTGTCTTTCATCCCTTACCCTTAGTATCTCATGACAGAATCAGAGAATGTCAAAGCCAGAAAGGATCTATTAAGATGATATCATCCAACCCCAACCCCAACATTTTACAAATGGAGAAACTGAGTTCCATGGAAAAGACCTAAAGTCACAAAACTCATTCAGTGTCAAAGATGGTTCTTTTATATATTCTTCAAAGTATGATTATAATCTTAGAGACATAATAAAAATTCCAACATCCAGTCTCTTCTGAACAATGTCACCCCACCCCTTCCATTCTAGGTTGGAAATATTAACCCCTCCAAGTCAAATGTGATCTAATGAGAAAGAAAGGGTAAAAAAATTGCTGCTGGCCAAGACAGGAATGATATTATCTAATCAAAAGAGGCTAACCACCAAGTGGACATCATTCAACTCATGACTAGGGCACAAGGAAGTATACAGCGTCAAAATTTGTTCATGAAGAGGGTCCAACACTCACTGATTCATTTCATATGTATTCTGTAAACTTATTTCAAAAAAAAGACAATATAGTCTAGACCCAACAGATAAAGCCAAAAGCATTTGTGTCTCCTAAACAGATCCCTTAGCTTACCAGTGTAAACTCATATTAGTGTTGCTGCTAGGACCAGCATTAAAAGAAATCTGACAAACATCCAACAGGGGAGCATCATGAGGCTCGCCATGCTTGGATTTTCCCATTTTCAGCAGCTGCCTGAAATTTATTTACAGTAGCTGCATGCAGCCAAACATATGGGGCTTGTTTAGGTAATACTGACTTTGGAAGGTTCCGCAATTCTCTTGTTATTTAGAAGTCACATGAGACCATTTTGCTCCAGTTGCAAGGGGGCAAAGGTGCAGTAAACTCAAACACAGTGGTAGTTTACATGATAATTTACATTACAACCTTTGTCCCCCTCCTGTCATCCCACAGATGCCCTCTCAATGAGGGGAGACATCAGCTCCAGTGTTTACAGTGTGATTGCAGAATTCTATGATTTCACTCTGTAACCAAGCCAGAAGGGGGGGGGGGCCAATGACAAAAATTGAAATTGTTATTGTATTTGTTGTTCTAGTTCCATTGTTGGCACTGTCATTACTACTGCTACTGCTGTGATTACTATTATCCTAAATGGTTGGTACTCCATTCAAGTCTTCCTCTGATGCATCATTATGGTGCACTGGTGACCCTGTGTTCTGGAAAGCCATGCCAACAGAGCATGGATCAGATATGGCAGGACTTAGCAATTTGGAAAGTATGGAATTGGAAATGTTGTTTCAGGACTAGTTTAGCTAAATTGAGAAATGTTTCTCACCAAAAGGTTGATGAATCTTTTTAGCCATAATTATCAATGAATCGATTTATTAAGGTAAGTATTGAACAATACTTAATATTCTCCCTGTCATAAGACTCTTAATTCTCCTTCTTGTCTCTACACTGAATTTGAATCTTCTTCATTGGTTCATTATTCTTTCCATTTTTGAGATTCAATGTTTGGTTGGATGGAACTCTGAAATCCTGAGGGTTCAAATAATTAATCCTTTTAATAAATGCATATTCAAATGTCCCCAGATAAAAATGGGCCCTAGAAAGGTAAAAAGCAATTTCACAGGAAGAAAAAAAAAATCAGCTAAGTCACTGGCAAGGAAGTTAAAAGCAATGAGCAATGTAGTTCTCTAGGGGGCTCCAGATCTCACTGCCAGAGTCTTATAGCTGATTTTATGTTCTCCTTGCCCAAAGGGCCCACAGATGGATTTCATATCAATCCATCAGGGGGCAAAATTAACTCAAACTGCCTCAGGTATACTCTATACCTCCTTCAGTCATAAAAGTCTTGAGTTATGCTATGGGAGTATGGGAGATTAACTCAAGTTTCCCAGTTCGACCAGTATCCTGGCCCACAACTGTCTCCTTATATATGCATTATCAACTAAGACTTTGTCCTTGGCTTGTTTCCATTTCTACATCTACAAAGATGGTCTCATCATCTTTGAGTGTTTCAAATATCATCACTATGTAAATGACAAAGACAGAGACAAAGAGATGGGGAGAGAGAGAGAGAGAGAGAGAGAGAGAGAGAGAGAGAGAGAGAGAGAGAGAGATTGGGTTGGAGAGTGAGAGAGGAGAGAGGAAAAGAGAGATGGAGAGAGGAGGAAAGAGAATGAAAAGAGATGGGGGAAAGGGAGAAATGAAGAGAAAGAGAGAGTTTCAAGTCTTTTAAAGCTAATCTTTAATATTCAGGACATATCCATCTATATTGTCTATTCTTATCTTTATCTCAAACTCAACAAGACCAAAAGTAAACTCATATTGTTTCTAATCCCACCCTTATCCCAAGGCTCCAATTCCTATCTCCAGCATCTAAGTCATCCAGGTTCAAAACCTTGAAGTTACCTTAGAACCTAACTAGTTGTCAAGTCTATTTTATTCTAATTCCACAAGATCACTTTTTTCTCTCCTCCTCAATCACATTGCCATCACCTTAACTCTGGGTCCTTCTTACCTTTCATACAGTATTCAAATATTTCTAATGGCATCTCAGTCTTCAGTCTCTCTCCTCTCCAATTCAACTGCTATTTCAATATAGCTGCCAAAATAATCAATTTTTTAAAAAATACTTTTTAAATTCCTTCTCTGTGTCTATACTATACAAATCCAAAAAAGAAACAGTTCCTGCCCTCAAGAAGCTTACATTCCATTGGGAAAGATAGATACACATATATACCTAGATATACAAAATATATGTATATCTCTAAATATATATGTATATATCTATATTCACACAAAAAAATCAGTATTTATTATAAGCTTATTAAGGGCCAGACACTATACTAGTTGCTGAGAATTTAAATAAAAAAAGAAATAATCCCTATGTACCTAAAAGTGTCTGTCTGTCTGTCTCTCTCTCTCTCGGTATATATGTGTATATGTATTTGTATTCATATTATTTCAATATAATACATATGTACATGTATGTATTTTTGCAAATATTTGTGTATTAAATAAGTGTGTATACAATATATGTAATATCTACAATGAATGCTCAAAAGTAGTAGGGGATTGAACTGGCATGCTTCCCTTAGAGCTGGGGCCCCTTTCCAGTGAGACATTCTTTAGCTAGAGGCCAGAGCACTTGTCTCACTCATAGAGCCTTGTTCATTAGGAATTATTCTCAACCAGTCCCCTGCCACATAAATACCAGGTAACTTTTCCATGGGAGTTATGGCAGCAAAGGAATCAGGAAAGGCTTCATTTTGAAGGTGATCCTTGAGCTAAGCTTTGAAGGAAACTGCTACACAACTCTTCCCATATTCCTCCCCTACTCAAAAAGTTTCACTGGTTCCCCATTGCCTATAGGATAACATACAAATTCCTTAACCTCATTTTTAGAACTCTCTGCAAGTTGAATCCAATCTACCTTATTTCTTGCTGGTATCTTTGCTAGTATTCTAAGTTTGCCAAACCAAGTGATTAGCTGCTCCCTGAGCTAACTCAGCACTACCCCACTTCCATAAATTTACACAAACTTTCTTTTCTATTGGAACCTACTCCCTCCTCATCTCCACCTGCTGAAATTAATTTTTTTTCCCTTCTAGGCCCAGTGGGGATACTACCTTTTCAGAATGCCTTTCCTGATCTCCCTCCCCACCCCACGGGCTAAAGCTGATATATCTCTCCTCAAATTCTCTAGATCACTTAGACTAGACCTCTCCTTTTTCTCTTTTACCATCATTCTTGTAGACTTCTTTGTGTACATGTTTCATTCCCCAATAAGATACTGAGTCACAGATGGAAAGAATTAATTTTTCCTAATCCTAACATGAAGTATACCCTGAAAATGTTATTTTTGCCATTCACCAGTTAAAAGAGTACCCACACCATTGAAGGTATGGATTCACAAAGAAGTACTTAATGAATTATTGCTGAATTCATTTAATCATATAACAAGAATGGCCTAAATGCTGGTGGAAATATCAAGAGAGGCAAAAGCATGGCCCCTGTCCTCAGGGAGTTGACAATCTAATTGGAGGAACAACATGGAAAAACCTATTATATATATATATATATATATATATATATATATATATATATGTGTGTGTGTGTGTGTGTGTGTGTGACAGAGTAAATGAAAGGGAATCCCCAAAAAAGAGTAGGAGCACTAGGGAAAGGTTCCTACATAAAGTGGGGTTTGAGGAAGTCAGGAGGTAGAGGGAAAGAAAGAGAACATTCCAGGCTTGAGATATAACCAGTGAAAAAGAAAATTTGACAATAAGTAAGGAATCCAGAATGGCATCAAGGTTGCTAACTTGGGAGAATGAAGGTGCCCTCAACAATAATAGGAAAATTGGGAAAGGATGAAGGTTTGGGAGGAAGATAATGAGTTCTGGATTACATTGAAATATTGAGTGCAAAATTGATTTGGAAGGAAGAGTCTCTCCCTGGTGATGCAAAGCCACTATTTTAACTGTCCTTGAAATAATATAAAGAAAGAAATATGGTATGTCCCCCAAATATTGAATGTAACCACCCAACAAAAATTTAGTTCTGAAGTTGAAATCTAGAGGACATAGCATTACTGCTATTCCTCTTGGATATACTCTGTGACTCAGTCCCCAGATAGCCCAGAACCAGCCTAGGCACCATGAGAGATCACCATGGAAACAGTAACACGATTGACCTCTACTTCCCAAAGGTACAGCAGCCAAAGCCACACACATCAACACGATGGAAAATTAAAGGGGAAAAATCCACATCATCATCAAGAAGCCAACCCAGTCTTTTGAAGCTTTACTGCCATCCATTTCTACACTCTCTCAAACAATGTACACTTACTGTTACAAGCATTAAACTTGCTTCCAACTAGGGTACCAGCAGGAGAACAATGCAAAGATGATTTAGGGACTTGATTTCATCCTAATGGATACAGATGGAGTTCCTGATATTATTTCTCTCTAGGGTCAGTATTCCACCCCATGCTTATTGTTAATACAAACTAACATTTTCTCTGTAAACTTTGGTTTTAATACAGTAAATCACACTAGCTTGAAACAAACATTTACATGAAATGCTGTATTTTTTCCAATCTTTCCATAAATAAATGAACATTTAAACCCTAGGGATAATTTCTCTCCCATAGAGAAATGGGATTTTGCCCATTTTGTAAATACATATATACAAGGAGTATGTCTGCCATTTTGTAGATATATACAAGGAGTTTATGCTTAAGATACAATACAAGAAATAATATTTTCATTTTATAAAGAAGCCAGGCTTCTAAATGTCATTGAAAGAAGTAAGTAAGGGGAGTCATATCAGGTTCAAGAATTAGAAATAAATTAAAGATTTGTCAGGCAATATTTGCTATCAAAATGGAATTCTCTAGGATCAGCACATATAGTGCTGATTGAGGAATACTAGAAAATACAACCCACAACCATTTTCTGTCAAAAAATCTACAATTAGTCATTCATTCCAGAGTTAAGCCATTGGTCCCTATTTATAAATTTATATATCCTCTGGCAGGGTAACATATTAAGTCTGTATTCATTACTAACTTTTCTCAAATTAATTTCTTCCACTCATTGTATGGAATAGATCACCAGACCTGTGTAATCTAAGTGGTTGGAGGTCCTACTGAGTCAGGAAGTCTTTGAATATGAGGTTAGCAACAAACTTCATGAATGTTATCAGAAAAGCAGCTTAGATGAGTTGGGAGGGCCAATCACCAAGTATGTCTCCAGTTGATGGATTTTTCAGCTACAATAACTCTCCAAGACTATCTATCAAATGATGTATAGTGGTTGGGTTCTGTACCAATATAGAGAATAGCCACAGTGAAATCACAAACCCTTGAAGTATGAAATAATTTATCCGGCTACCTTCCAAAATGTTTTCATAGTCCTGAAAGAAGAGAGATCCAGAGCAAAAGAGATTACTCACATGAATGCAAACTTTAGTAGTGACCCTTGGTTAACCAGACTATATACACTGATACCATCACAGGTCTGGAGACCTGTTGCCACCACAAGTCAAAAAGAAAAACAGTAACAAGAGAAGAGACAAAGATAAATGATTTAAGGAAGTTCTAATTACAAAGGCAAAGTGAATAAAAGGAGAATCATTAGATCTGGGTTCAAATCCTAACTCAGAAACTTTTTAGCCTTGTAATATGATAGGTTTCCTCATCTACACAGTGGAAATAATAACATCTGCAATGCCACCTCATGGAAATAATGCATTAAAACACTTTGTAAGTCTTACAGCACTTTAAAAATGACAGCTGTGCTTTGCTGTTGTTATGGTTGGTTGTTGTCTAAATTTTCATGACCCCATCTGGGGTTTTCTTGGCAGAGATACTGGAGTGGTTTGTCATTTCTTTTTCCAGTTCATCGCACAGATGAAGAACTGAAACAAAGAGGGTTAAATGACGTGCCCAAAGTCACATGGTCAGTAAATATCTGAAGCTTAATTTGAACTCTGGGCCTCCTACTTAAAGGATGGTGTTTTGCCTATTGTGACATCTAGCTGCCATATTTCAATGTGAGAATCTTAACTCTGGGGCACATCAGAGAAGACCTGATGCTTCAGGAATCTTCAAGAAACTTCCTTCTTGAAGAAAATGAAGGATCAAAGAGTGGACACAAGAAGAGACATGGAAACTATTCAAGCAAAGTCACAGAAACAACAAATGAGAAACAACTAGCAAGTCAATTTAACTAGAGAAGGAGTGGCATGGAGAGCAATAATACAAAAAAGAACTGGAAAGGTATCAAAACTGACAACTTTTTTTTTCCTGAATGGAGGGATTGTCCCTCTGTTAGTTCCTAACTCACTATTATCAAAACCCTGCCTTCTGGTACTCATCAAGAACATGGGACAGCAGAGGGAAAAGATGGAAAAGATCAGGATGTATTATGACAGGAAAATGCCAACCTATTTCATATATATATGTGTGTGTGTGTGTGTGTGTGTGTGTGTGTGTAATATATATAAACATATATATGTATATGCATCTATGCATATACATTATTTTCCTTTATTTAGACATTTCTAAAACATTGGCCTCTCATAGAAGCTCTGAAAAGATATGAAAGCTTTAAAATACACTTGGGGAGAAGGTAAATGCTACTTGGTCTTTAAAGTTTACATGATGAGCTCTATCCTCATCACCAAAGCCAGTAATGCAATATTTTTACTCAATTTGCAGAGTCTGAGGCAGGTTATTCGATTTGACAATAGGCAGTAAATACCAGAGGCAAGACTAAAACTCACATCTTCCAGATCCAGATGCCATTCCCCTCACTTTATTAAACACTATGTCTGAGTTCTTAGCATTAGAACTGGATCCCAGAACACTGTGAGTCAAAGTGGAAAACTCTGTTGGCCCCTCAGATGTTAGAATTCCTTGGGGTCAAGGGACCCTTTGTCTTCTTACAAACTTTGTTCACCTTTCATTGAGGAGTATCAGACTGATGGAGATGGATTCCTCCCTTTATTGCTGCCACTAATGAACATGTCACAGAGGAACAGGAGGAATTAATCCACCTTGTTGTGTTTTGCTTAACAAGCTGAAAAAAGATTTTGAAAAGGCTCTCAGACTGGTGACAGCATCAAGTATACCTGTCAGAACTACAAGTGGAGGGAATGTTCTAGTTTTCCGTTAATGGCAGGTTATTTTGTTTTTGCTTTCAAAGACTTCAAAAACAACCCACTCAATGTGAGTAGCAAACTGTGATTTCAAATTCTGTGAAACCCCCCTGTAAGATGCCCTTGCTAGCTCAGCCAAGCAGTGATGTCAAGAAGAACTGTGAAGGATCCCAAGGAGCTCCATGACACCATGAAGCACAGGAGATGATACCATTTGGGAGTTTAATCCTCTGGGAGACCAATTTGGAGACATAAAACAAAGCTTTAAAGCCATGGCTGCTCGCCTGAATGTCATTGAATTTTGGAATTTACAAAACTCGTTGAATTTTGGAATTTACAAAGCATTCTTTCACATAGCATTCACAAAGGAAGAGGCAGGTGAGGTGGCACAAGTCTCAGTCTACCCATTCTACCCAACCAAGAAGTTGATAGAACAAGAACTTGGGTCTTCTGACTTATAGTCCCATATTCTTTCTACTATTCTTCACTGACTTTAATAAAATCCCTGGATCCAGAAGACCTGGGTTCTTGTCTCTACTTTGGTACTAAGTAGTTCTATAACTTATACAGAAGGCAGAGTGGAAAGAGCACTGGATTTAAAGTCAAAGAAGCTGGGTTCAAATCTCAGCTCTGGCCCCTTACTACCTATGAAACCTTGGACAAGTTATTTCTCTTGATGCTTCAGTTCCCTCATCTACAGAGTCCAACCTGAGGAGGTTGGACTAGATGGTTAGGGAGCCAGTGACTTCATTCAGCTCTCCTACTTTCTGACTTTAATTATCTGGGGACAATGCTGCTCTCTCTTTCTTTCCTTCTTTCCTTCCCCCCACTTCCATCTTTCTTTCTTTCCTTGCTTTTTTTCCTCTTTCCTTTCTTCCTTCCTTCCTTCCTCTTTACCTGTCCACATAGGGACTCATCCCCTTACCTGTGGGTGCTCTGCCCAAAGGAATATAAACTTTGATCACTGAAACCTCATAAGATATGGCTAGATATATATTTTAAGGACCAAGCTTTAAAGTCAAATCACTCTGATTCTCACTGAGTAGTCAACAATAGGTATCAGCTCAAGCCCCTCTCTTGATCATTTATTGGGTTTTGGTGGCTCAGGGTAAATGTAAATAGTAATTGTTTCTATTCTAGCCAGAAAGTCTGAGGATCTTCCCCTTCCAGATTGATTTTTTGACTTGGTAAAAGAGAACATTTTTTGCCTTACTTTGGCTTAACCACTGAATGGGTTTCAATTTAAGCAAACTGAGACTCAAAAGACCTTAGTTTAAAAAAGGCCAAAATCTCCCACTGCACAGGAGGTCATCTCCAGTCATCCCCATCTACATCTTGCCTCTGGAACCAAGGAGAAAGTAAGGCTGGTGACTTTGTACAACCCACCTTTATTTAAATTCATTTCACTTGCAAATAATGATATCATCTTCATTCATCACCTGCCTTTGATTCTCTTCAAGAATGAAGGACAACCAGGGTGGCTAGGTGGTGCAGTGGATGGATAACCAGCCCTGGAGTCAGGAGGACTTGAGTTCAAACCTGGTCTCAGACACTTAATAATTACCTACTATGTGGCCTTGGGCAAACTATTAAATCCCATTTCTTTACAAAAAAACTCAAAAAAAATAAAAAATTTTAAAAAAGAAGGACAACCACAACAACCATCTATTCCTAGTTTCTCAAAGATGAAAGAATATGAACCAATGGGAGAAATTGGAAATATTAGATAACTGTGTAAAAGCACAGAATGGAGGATGCAATGTTCAAGCTCAGGGGCTTGCCCAGCAGCATGGGCAGGTATGACAAGAAGCTTTCTTGTTTGGTTGGTTGTTGTTTTGCAGGTGTGAAGAAAGACATTTCTGGGAACAAAGAGGAGTGGGAAGTTTGGTCAAAACTTTGAGATTGCTTGAATTTAGTCAGGAAGCAATGGAGACAAACAAAAAAGCCCTTTCTCCTCCATATTCAGGGCTTCAGTGGATTTTCAATCCTCCTTTCTCTACTAAGACAATGTATACCATATATAACTATACAAACTATATATAATAATAGGCAGGCAACTTGTCCTCTGACCTCAGCTTCCTCTTCTGGAAAAGGGAGATAACTACCTTGTAGTCCTATGGTTGCTGAATGATGTATATAAGGCACTTTGCAAACCATAAAGACTTTTATAAACATCAACTCTCACCATCAGGAATGCCTGACTGTGATGTTCTATATTCAGTTCACTGCCTACACTTCTGTTATTGAACTTTAAAAGTAACTTCATTAGGGATGGTACGGGAGTTCTTCTCCATTCCTTCATGCTCTTTCTGAGTTATTAAAGATTCTCCTTTTTAAATTTTTAAATGTTAAATTACAGCATCATTAAGAAGTTGTTTTGAAATAATCAGAACTGATTCCATGCATGATGAGCTTACTGGGGACCACCCACAGAGGCAACACCACTAAAATGAATTGCTCAGCAAACCCAATCCCAACACAGAATTCATTCTAAAAAATTACACGGAAGTGATCCCCCACTGGTTGAATCATCCTGTACCAGAAAAGGGGTCTTAGATGCTCCTGAACCCCCCACCCCACACACACACACAGACACACACAACCCTCTGAACAGTAATTAAAATTCTGGGTCTTTGTAACACACCTGTTTCTATATCAAAGGAAAGTGATAAAGAAAAGCACAAAGGAGGACAGTTGCCAGGTGTTCTTCATTCATGGGGAATAACAATAGCAGCACAGGATGAATTTAAACAAATGGATTCTATTCTACATGACCTCTATGAGACAGCATCCAAAAAAAAATTTGCTACCAGCTCAGCTCTTCCAGAATAGTGCAGATTTGATACTCAGGCTCATCTTCAAATCATCATGGACCAAAGAGGAATGCACTCAATTATATGTAAAGAATTTAATGGGGTGGATAATAGCCTAGAGTCAGGAGGATCTGAGTTCAAATTCAGCCTCAGACACTTAACAATTATCCAGCTTTGTGACCTTGGACAAGTCACTTAACCCAATTGCTTGCAAAAATAACACAAAAAAATTGAATGAGGATAACTTACTTATTCATTAGATCATGTTTAAAAAAATGGGGGTGAGGGAAGATTTCGGTGACTATAAACTCATTAATATCCAAAGAATAATGTGGCTGCTAAATAATAATGATAATAATAACAATAATAATAAATTTTAATTTTAAAATTTCTGAGATTTTAGATTTCATGAATAAAAATATAGTATTCTAATACTCCCAGTTTTGAGGAGAGTAGATAGATATCAAAGAGTTTGGACAAAAGATGCATAGGATCTTATAAAGTGAAGATCAATAATGGAAGTCAGACTACAAGAGGTAAGAGAATCTCAAAAGTGAAATTCCGAAAACATAAAAAGAGGCCATTCCTGATAGGACCCCACCCCCCACCAGCAGTTTGGCTCAAGAGAGAGATGAAATGTATACATACAGGTGGGGGTGCTAGCAGGACAACTAGCAGAGCCGTTTGTTGATAGTATCAGTTCTTTATAACAGAAAACCACAAAATTAGCATACAAGATAAAACAATGACTTTTCTCTAACTTGTGGTGCAGGATATAATCTAGCAGGATGCAACCTAAATCAAGAAGTTTGGGTACAGGACTATCACCAAGTGAGGTCACAGATGACACAGTTGTGTTATCACAGCAGAGTTCTGTGGAAAGCCTTCAGCCCAAGGGTCACCTAAACATGAGTTTTTAGTCATAAACTGACCTTTAACCCAAGCTCACCTGAGCAGCTCTCAACACATTCTAATGAAAAAGAGATCCACATGAAGACAGAAGGAATTCATCAATTAAATTAGATTTTGTAAAACTACATACAAAAATAAAGATACAAGAACAGATAAAGGCAGATGAATTAAAAAGTATATCATAATCTCAAAAGATTATCAAGACTTGTTTAACCTCTGAATAAACTGAGCCTAGCAAGAAAAATTAAAGAAAACTCAAAATGGAGGGTTTTATCTATTTTGGATGGGATGAATGTGGGGAAAGAAAAGATACAACCATTAACAATGAAGCAAAGTAGTGTGATTCTGACTCTCCTTCTAGATTTAGGACCTAGGAGATTGACCTTTGAACCAAAAGGCCAGAATGAAAATGGCTAATAGTTGATAATCTGAGATAAATAGAAAGATAGCAAGAGAACTGTTGACTGTCTTTGATATGTTTAAATACCCTGATCCAAATGTAGTTCCCAAAACTACATATTAAGGAATTAGTATGCAGAGAGAGGGGAGGGTGAATGTCATTGCCAAAAATTATCTAAGATCTTTGAATGCCCCTGATGAATAGGAAAGGTGCTGCATAACCAAAGAAAGGAAGACATGACCCAGTTTTCAAAAAAAGGAAAGAGACTGAAGTCTGTAACCTATTACCCAATGAGCTTGACTTCAAATTCTAACAAAATCCCAGAATGCATCATTTAAAAGGATGATTGGCTAGTGGACAACTGAAGGGGGGGGGGGGGGAAGGTAGGGACTGCCAAAAGTCAGCTTAGATTTATCAAGAATGTCATGCCAGACTAATTTCATTTCCTGTTTCAATAGAATTATTAGATAGGTAGATCACTGGAATAACATATATACTTGACCTAGATTTTAACAAAGCATTTGACAAAACCTTCATCTTATTCGTTTAGGGTATGTAGTAAAATGTGGGCCAGTCTCCAGTAGAATTAGGAGGATTGGATATTGGACCCAAAGAGGAACCATTCATGGTTTTTATGCTCATATTTAGAAAATGTCTCATAAAAAATACCAGGGATACAGGTTTGGCCCTATACTCTTTAAGGTTTCACTAATGGATAAAGACATAGTTGTGGATATGTGCCACACTAGTGGATAAAGACATAGATGATCTACTCATCAAAACTGAAGATGAAGGGGCAGCTAGGTGGCACAGTGGATAGAGCACTGGCCCTGGAGTCAGGAGTACCTGAGTTCAAATCCGGCCTCAAACACTTAATAATTACCTAGCTGTGTGGCCTTGGACAAGCCACTTAACCCCATTGCCTTGTAAAAACTAAAAAACAAAAGTACTTTCTTCATGTAAATCACTTAATTTGACCTTTCCAACAATCCCTTGAGGAAGGTAGTATTATTATCTCTGTTTTACAAATGAGAAAACTCAGTGTCAGAAGGATTAAGTGACTTACCTGTGGCCATATAACTTGTAAATAGCTAAAACTGGATTGGACCCAGGTAACATTTTATCCGCCAGTCTCTTAAGGGCCCTCTTTTAATGGGAGATTTTAAGTAAAGTTGGATATAATCACTTGTCGGGGAGATTGTAATGGGTATCCTTGTTCAGTATGAGTTAGACTATATGATCTCTGAGGTTCCTTGTGCAAACATGGGGGACCTTGCCAGAAGGGCAGTCCACTTCTGTAATTTACAAATAAGAAAACTGATATTCAAAGAGATTAAAAATTTCTCCAAGTTTACCCAAGTAGAAAGGGTCAGGACCTGGAATTTGAACTCAAGTCCATCTGTGCCATAGCCAGGGTTCTTTGTACTACTTCTCTGGTTCTGAAATTCCATAACTGTAATGAAAAAGGGAAGGTCTCCCCCTTTAAGTCCAACCTAGTCAAAGTTGTTTGGCAAATTTTGTTCAACACAACCCCATTGCCTTGCAAAACAAAACAAAGAGAATATTGACAAATTGGTAAAGTCCAGATGGTAAGATTTTTTGTAGTCTTGTTGAGTGTAACAACAAATAAAACACCTGGAGAAGCAAAGATGGTGGGGAGGTGATTAATGGCAATAGGTTAGCTGCCTCCAGATATATGAAAGGCTATCTGACTTGTTAGGAGAAAGATGAGGTATCTGTTTCAACAAAGTATTAAGTAATTTCTATGAGCAAGACATTGACCCTAGGCATGTTGGTTCACCATAGACCCTTCCCCTGGATGTCCTCACATGTTTGATAAGGGGGCTGGACCAGAAGGCTTTGAAGACCAGACTAATTAGTACTAAAATTCCTCTACTAAATAAAGTAGCACCAACAAAGGCAGAGAAAGTCAAACAAGTCTCAAGAACAATCACCACAATGCCCCTAATGCTGTCCCCACATAAAAACTGGACTCTTCCTTTAACCCTGAACAATGGAGATGGACAAGATACTTGGCTATGCCCCCCAATCATAAACAGAAGTTCACCTGGCTCCTCCCTCCCTTCCTCCATTCTTACACCCATAGAAATCACATCTGGCTCTCCAAGAAAGCACCCCTCTCATTTCCTCTTTCTGCTTCCCATAAGTGTCCCATCCTTTGCAGTCCTGGGAAGAAGGGCTGAGCAGTCAGACAGCCTGGCAGCAGCTGCATCCCTTGCTGAAGCCTCTCAGGACATACATCATGGGCCCCACCTGTGGTCTCTACTGTTTCTGAGCCTAGCTAGGCCTCTCTCTCCCCATCATACTTTAGGCTTTATTGTTCCATTTTTTGTATTGGGGAGGAAAGGGAAAGGTGCAAAAATAGAGGCCTGGGGGAGAAAGTGAGGCCACCCCATAAAGGGGCAGGACCTGGCAAGGAAGGAGTGCACCTGTCTGGAAGCTTGAGGTGAAGACAGGAAGCATGCCCCAGGAAAGTACTGTTGTCACCCTCTCAATTCCATTTCCTCGATTGCCCTGCCCTACTTACAGCTCTAAGAAATAGAATTAATGGGGTGGAAGTTATAGGTGGGTCTCAATAGAAGAAGAAAGCCTCTAGTTATTAGAACATCAAACAATGGGAGAAGTGGCCTTGAAAAATGGAGAGTTAGGAGAGAAACTGATCTAAGACACAGGCCTAAGAAAACCAGATTCCTCACTAATCTACCCAAAAAAGTAAAGATTCAAAAAACCCCAAAATAAGAAAAATGACTCAAAACAAATTAAAAATCAACCAAAATGAAAAATGAGCAAAGTTTCAACATGCTTTAAAATTCTATATAATCCCTGAATTAGCTAAAGTACCAAAAGTAATAGAAATTTTTTAAAAAATTATGCAAGGCATCCCAAAACACTGTTCTCCTTACTGTTCTTTGAACAATAAATTCAGGGTATTTCTTCTGACTGTCCCCCATCCCTGGAATCTCCTCCTCTCTGCCTCCTGGCTACTTCAAATCCTAGTAAAAATTCCACTTTTCACAATCCCTCTTAATTCTAGTGCCTTCCTTCTGTTGATTATCCTTAATTCATCCATCATGTCTGTGGCTTGTCTGTACATCACTGTTTGCCTCTTTTCTCCCTCATTAGAGAGTAAGCTCCTTGAGCACAGGTACTCATCTGCCTTTCTTTGTAATCCTGAGCAATTAGCCCAATATCTGGCATATAAATGGTTATTGATTATTGACATCTAACAAAAATGAAACAAGAACTACCAACTCACAAGATCACTCTTAAAAAAAAACAAAGAAATTTTTCATCATATAAGAATCAAAAGATGCTTTAAAATGCTAAAAAAAAAAAAAAATGCTAGGTGGCACAGTGAATAGAGCACCAGTCCTGGAGTCAGAAGTACCTGGGTTCAAATCTGGCCTCAGACACTTATAATTACCTAGCTGTGTGGCCTTGGGCAAGCCACTTAATTCCATTTCCTTGCAAAAAAAATCTAAAAAAATATTAAATAACCAATAAGGAGATACTTCAAAACCCCCAATAACAAAATCCTTATAAGTAACCAATAACTGATTCCCTACAGAACAAAATAAAATTGCATATGGTGAAAAGTTATGAACTTTCTTTCCCTTTGGAAGGATTTAAGTAATAGTGGTATGACCAACATATTAGAGTCAATATTCCCACACTGGAGGTTGAGAAGTTTGTGTTGTTCAGTTGTTCCAGTTAGATCCAACTCTTTTTGACCTCATCTGAATTTTCTTACTGGAGTAGTTGGCCATTTCCTTCTCCAGTTCATTTTATAGATAAGGAGGCAGTCTCAAAAGAAGATGCTTCTACCTATTAGAACTATCCCAAATGGAAGGGGTCATCTTAAAGTATAATAGTAACTGATCCAAGGGATGAGAGACCTTGTAAAATTGTTTAGTTAATCTATGGTACTCATATCTATAGGTAGAATGTAATCACCTATGTGTTTTTTTTATTTAGAAAAAAATCAAAGCAACCCTTCCTGAAAATATCTTCCCTCCACCAAATTGGCTTCAGTGTCCAATATTTCCACTCTGTCTCTTAATCTTAACTATTATAAAGCAGGTGGATTGTAGGACTTAAACTAAGAAGGATCTTAGAGAACTTATTAACTAACCAACCTCAGTTCATCAATGAAGAAAATGGCCCAGAAGTGTGTGAGATATCTTATAGAGAAGGAATTCTAAAGCTAAATTAATTGTCTCCAAATTCACAAACTGCCCAGAGAACTTCGTTATCACCTATTATATTCTTAAATAGACAAGGAATCCAAAACCTTAGCAATGTTAAACTAATTAAACTTGGACACACTATCAACTGTATATTTAAATTATATGTATAAATTACATATTATATATTGAGATGATACATATAAACAGAATAATTATTCTATATTGAGATATGTGTAAGTTATATGAATAATTATTCAAGTGTATGTGTACTAATATTCTATTGTATAGGGTGTTTGACAGTCTTAGGGAAGCTTTAAACTTCAATACCTTAAAACTCTTCTAAGACTTTGATGTCTTGTGTAAAATATTTCAATATCACCCATTATTATTAAATATTTACTTATTATTAAAGATTTACTTCTCAGTTCACATAGTATCACAGATTCAGAGTTATAAAAGAAAAACTTAAAGGACATTCAATCTAACCCAGTCATTTCACAGATGAGGAAACTGAGACAGAGGTTAAATGGTTTCCCCAAGTTCACACAGCAGGTAAGTGTCTGAGGCAGGATTTGAACTAGAAGTTTTTCTTATTTCAAGAGCATCACTTTATCCACTTTTCTCTTTCACAGAACTCTGAGAGAACAGGGAAATATTTAAAGAAGAAGGGAGAAAGGGAAAGTTCCCTGCATAAGGTGCAGGCTGAATGGGATTCCACCACAGGGAGTCCAGGACAGCCAAGAAGCTTGTTGAGAGGTGCCTGAACACCTGGCTACTAGGGAGGATGGGGTGGGGAGGGGAGGAAGGAGAGAGAAAAATGGCAACGGAAAGGGAAGGGGTGGTAACTCCAAATACAAACGCTGCCCACTTCACAGGCTGGCCTAGGACCAGCTGTGCATTTCATCTATTTATTTGCTCACCATTTGAAGAGGGTCCTATGGTCCAAGTGTCTATAATAGGGTCACTGAACAGACTATTTTTCAGTCAAATCATTTTTCACTCATTCATTCATTCAACAAATACTTATTTGTTGAACGAATGGTGCTTCACTGGTGCTCTATGCAAGGAATTATTGACTGTGCACCTCAAATCTATGGTTTATTGGCTGCCTTCCCAGCCTCTGATTAGCCATGAGTGCACCTGCTGTAAAAGACTTCAGTCTCCTCCTGGGAAGCAGGAAAAGAACTAGAGAGATTGGGGAGGGGTTTGGGGAAGGGAGATAAAGTCTTCTGGGGAAGCTGAAGAGAAGCAATCTTACCACCAATTAAGGAAAGCACTATTTTAACAGAGTTAAAGCTTACTGCTTATTTCCCCCAAGAGGGTGTTGTCTTTGAAAATAGAAACAGCATCAAAATAAGTTCAGATAGATTTATAAGTGACAGATTAAAAATGGGAAAAATTAGGGGATATTAGAATATGTGCAAGATTTTGCTCATCTTGGAGGCTGGCATAAAGGAAAATAATAATCATTCTCCAACAACCAGCAGTACCTGGAGTAGTATTTCTTTAATAAATATTTGATGGATAAATGCCCTCCCACAATATATAAATGAATAAGTGGAATTTTGAAAGGTATATATAAACAATACTATGTACCCAGGCTCTGTTAAGCACTGGGAATGCAAACAAAAAATTAGACAATCCCTGAACTCAAGAAATGCACAATCTACTGGGGAGATGAAACATATACAGGATGGGACATAATGCATAGAACACAGCATCTGGAGCCAGGAAGACTCATCTTCTTGAGGTCAAATCTGGTCTCAGACATTTACTAGATATGCGACCCTGGGCAAATCACTTAACCCAGTTTGCCTCAATTTCCCCATCTGTGTAATGATCTGGAAAAGGGAGTGACAAAGCAGTCCAGTAACTTTGCCTCCCCCAAAAAAAGTGTGAATGGGGTCAGAAAGAGTTGGACACCACTGAAAATGACTGAACAAGCACATATAAAAGATTTCAGTTAAGTCAGATGGAATGATCTGGAAAAGAAGGTAATGTCTTTTATTTAATGTCATTACTATATCTGATTTTAAATCATTTGACAGTGCCAAATATTTTGATGAGATATGATACATATCCTTTGGTGTCACAAAAAGTTGATAGAATCCTGAGTGATCTGAATCATGTGTGACCTAATATAAGTTTGATATTCAGGAAAGCTGCAGAGCATGAGGCTTCTATGGTATATATACAAAAGACCACCAAGCTTGGGCTTGGTTCCCTTAGTTCCAACCCCAGGTTTGTCATTTGCTGATTATGAGATTTTTAGATAATACATCATCTCTCAGTAAAACAGAGGACTGAATTAATTCATCTTAAAGGTCCCTTCCACCTGTAACAACCTATGAGTATAAATTATTGATCCAATCAAGAAGGCAAAAAAAAAAAATTTGTCAGGGATTGTTGGCCAAAAAGTGCTTCCTCAGGCTAACTTCCTAACCCTTATCCTAATCTCAAGATTATGCCTTCTTATTTATCTTCTTCCTCTACCTACCCCCAGTGACTAATACAGTAGTTTATGTATACACAAAAAGTCATCCATGATTTTTTGATTGATTGATTGATGGGATAAACCACCACCAAGTCTATGTGTCTCTACTTTGGATGTAAAGTGAATATTTCAACAAGTTATACTGATATTTTCAGCAAAAAATGGTACCTTAAGTACCTGCCAATTTCAAGGGTTTTGAAAGATAATATCATATTCACAAGACATTGTCAAAATATAATCAGTTGGATAATATAGTAACTTACAATTGCCCCATTATAAGCCTAGAAATTACCAGGAGCATGAATACCAGTCACTTCTCAGGCCTCCTACACTTCTAGAACAAGAGAATTACATTGTCATTGAAGTAGAGAGGATCTCAGAGGTTATCTACTCCTAAAACACCTCGGTCAGGAATACCCTTTGGACCAGGCCAAGCAATTCACCCTCAGGCCTCCATTTGATGACTCCCTGTAATGAGGAACTCATTCCTACTCAAAAAGAAAAAAGAAAAGAAAGAACCAGCACGACAAAAACAAACAAAA
This sequence comes from Macrotis lagotis, assembly GCF_037893015.1. Taxonomy (NCBI): domain Eukaryota; kingdom Metazoa; phylum Chordata; class Mammalia; order Peramelemorphia; family Peramelidae; genus Macrotis; species Macrotis lagotis. The sequence continues at coordinate 67,500,204 of NC_133663.1, forward strand.
ATCTCCCAGACACTCAAAACTAACAGGACCATATAGTCCAATCTGTGCTTAAATCAGAATCCCCTCCAAGATCAAAGAGTAAAATATGTGAATTAAGTTTTGAACCTAGTTCTCTCCTGCCTAAGTCCAATGCTTGTTCCCATATACCATAGTGCTTTTGATCAATTCATGTTCCTAGTCCAAGCCCTCCCTACATTGTTTCCTATTCCTTAAGATGTATCTTCTATCTTTGACCATCTGCCTCCAGCCTTCCCAATACTCATCTTCAATCACTCTGCACTCTCTAGTCAATCTAGACAGTACTGGCTGCTCTCTGATGTCTTCAGGCTCTCTTCCACTTTTATGCCTTCTTCCAGAATATTCCCTTTTCCCAGAAGACACTTTCTCCTCATCTCCACCTATTGAAATTTTCTGATTTCTTTAAAGCTGAACTCCAGTTTTACTTCTCCCATGAGCCCTTCCATAGTCTCCCTTATCATTTTCCTCCTTACTTAAATTTTTCTACAACATTAGTAGAAATGGGTCACTAAACCAATAAGGATCCCTCCTGGCCACATATTGACTTAAAAACCCATATATTAGGGGCGGCTAGGTGGCATAGTGAATAAAGCACCGGCCTTGGAGTCAGGAGTACCTGGGTTCAAATCCGGCCTCAGACACTTAATAATTACCTAGCTGTGTGGCCATGGGCAAACCACTTAACCCCATTTGCCTTGCAAAAACCTAAAAAAACCCATATATGTACTAATATATTTTTACTCATTTAAAATGTATTTGCCAATTTAATCTGGTTCAGTGTAGATAGTGAAGTGGGCTACTCCATTCGATATCTCTGTTCAAGATCACTTTATAGTCCTTTGTCCCATGATGCCCTACTTTGTATTATATTTTTTGTGTGTATGTGCTGAAAAAAAGCACAGTCCTTATTCTTAAGGATCAGTCTGTGTGTCCCTGTGTGTGAGAGATCTATATGAGTTAGAAACAGAGATATATCTATAAATAGCAATGTATATATGTATATATATATCTATAGATTGATACATCTATATATATATATATATATACATACTCATCTATAGAGATATATGTCTAGCTAGAAAGACAAATAGATCTCTATATATGTCAATATACATATATACATAAATAGGCTTATAGAATGCCAAACAAGTATTTGATATAAAACATGTTATGTGATTTTTGTCCTAGAGCATTGTGCTTTGTCTACTATGTAATAGATAACTCATATAGTGTCTACTATGTATCAAATATGCTAAAGATTTTATAAATATTAACTCATTCAATCCTTACAATACCCCTGTATAGTGAATTATTACTGTTTTACTATTATTACTATTTTACAGATGAGGAAACTGAGACAGACAGCCCTTAAGAGACTTACCCAGAGTCACACAGCTAATAAGTTGTAAATTTGAAGTCAGATTTAAACTCATGTCTTCTTGGTTCCAGGATCAGCACTAGATCCTCTATCTATATACGTCTAATGAATCTTTATTAAGTTGAATTGGACCCAACTAAATTGAGCATCTAGCTTATTCTTCAATTAATTCGAGCCCAAGCTCAGGAGTACTTGATCCTTGAGCACCGTAAGACCTTGTAAATGTTACTGCTTAGTCACTCTTAGGGGGAAAAAAATCACTGAAACTAGGAGATGGTGCCATGGGAGTATTGGCAGGCAAATATCCCACATTTCAAAAACAGGAAGAAAGAAAATTCTCAAGTCTGTGAACTTGATGCCAATTCATGAAAAAAAATTCTAAGATGCATTAGGAAAAGACTGATTGCACTTGATAAAGGGGTGAGGGGTGTCATCCTAAACCCTGCACTACATTATTTAGGAAGTGGTTTGTGGGCACTTAAGGATGGAAGAAGTAGGCACTACAAAGTTCATTTTTACAGACCAGCATGAGTCCATGAGACCTAAGTAGAGCTAAGCTGGTCACATTCCCTTTTGTTGTCAGGGTTACTATGCCAGAAGTGAGGGGGATGCTCTGAACTCATCTATATGGATTTCAGCATGGATGGTGCTTGACAAAATTTCTCCCTAAATCCTTGTGGACACAATGAGTAAATATTTGAAGACTAGAAAACAGTACAATTACGTGGTTTTGGTGCCATTTGAACAAATGGATCTAAAAAGCAATGATTAACAAATCAATGGTAACTTGAAAGGAGAACTTTAGAGCAAAAACCCTAGAATTCTGTCCTTGAACTCGTTGAAGGCATAGATGGTAGGTATGCTTATTAAATCCACAGGCGGCTGAAAGCTGGAGGATGGCTAACACATTAGGTGTCCAAATCAGAATCTAAAAATATCTCCATGTGATGTACAATAATGAATCCCAGGAAATAGTCACATGGACTCCAATTTATACTATTCAAAAATGTAACTATGTAAAATATAGTAATTGGTTAAAGACCAATGTAGGTATACAGTGTGAATTCTAATAATGCTACCTCTTAAAAGGATTTATCATTCACACAATTCAAGGCCTAACTATAAACTAATACAAAGGGTCAAATCTAATTAGAAGAAGCATAATCAAGATAAATAAAGAGCACCACAGCTGAGTTCCAAAAAAATGAACTGCACAAGCATAGAATGAGGGAGCTATTGCTACATGTGACTTTCTCACATCAAAAGACATGGAAATTTTTTCATTTTAATAAAACTTTAAGTTCAGTATGTATGTCATTAGATGGTTGCTGAGCCTGGAGTCAGGAAGACCTGAGTTCAATTCCAGCTTTAGATACTCACTAGCTGTATGACCTTTGACAAGTCACTTAACTTTGCCTCCATTTTCTCATTTGTAAAATGAACTGGAAAAAGAAATTACAAACCATCTTTGCCAAGAAAATACCAAATTGTTATTCAGACAACTGAATGGCTAACAGTAACAAAACTCAGAAATCATCTGATTAGAGAAGATGGAAGATAGACAGTAGGAGCACCTCCCAGGTATTATATTTAAAGGGTGTGCCCAAGTCAACCATCTCATCATTTCCCATACCACTATATACCTCATGTCCTCATGTCTCTCTTCTAGTATCTTCCTTCATCCACCTCCAGAACTTTTCATCTTTCATGTATCATCTTCCTTCATTGGTCCATGAGCTTCTTACAAGTAAGGGAATGTTGTTTGGCTTCCTTTGCTCCCTAGAACTTAATTCAGAGGCTAAGTGCTTAGAAATTTTTATTATCTGATGGACTGAATTTAAGTCAACAATGTAAGCCAAAGAGCTGGTATGGTCTTAGAGCAATTGTACAAAACTAGGGAGATAATAGTCATTCTGTGCTTTGCATCAATCAGAGCACATTTAGAGTATCATTTTTATGTTCTTAATGACATTAATTTTAGGAAAGACCTTGACAATCTGGAACATTCCAGAAAAGATCCTCTGATAGAAATCCTATGGAAAATGAGAATATTTTAGTCTAGTATTACTAATTCTTAATGAACTTATACTGGTTTATCTTGATCACTGTTTCCCCTTTTGAAATGCTCATAAACTACTTCTTTATTATATAGATAGATATAATATTACATTATTATATTATTCTTGTATTATATATTTAAGAAAATTCATGTTCAATAATTAAATTAATATTAATGTTTAGGAAACCCCCCCCCCCCGCAGTCATGGGAGTTAGGTGAGGTTAGTCACTAGATGAGAACCCTAGGTGGATTGATTATTTTTGCCTTTACTACTGGCCTTGTTGATTCTCTTCCAGGTTCTAGGACAATCAAGGGGAACATGTTAATATTTCTTTATGATTGAATAAAAAATGAAAAGTCTTATTTATTAATAAATTAGCTCTGACACCTCCACCTCAATTCATTAAATAAGTCAGAAAAACCTCTGTTCACATAAGTTTTCCTTTCTTTCAGTATCAAACCTCCTAGTTCCATAGGCTTAAATATAGATTGGTGTCACTGACTATACAATTTGTTAACAATGTAATACAAAGATATGTCTAAATATTTCAGTAATATATCAACTGTGACAAAAGTCACAAGCCATAGTTTCCTCTAACCATCAGCTATAACTATTAACTCTTCTATCAACAATTCATTTCATTAAAATATCTATACCTCAAGAATTCTCCTTAGATCTTCACAAGATCATAGTTAAACTCAGTTCTCTTGGGAAATATCTCTTCAGACACTTTCTCCTTGTCAGCTAACTCAACTCAGACTCTTAGGAACAAAGTTCTTTTATTCCTTTCTTTCAGTGACTCACATTTTCTCTTCAGTTGAGACATTTAAATCTACAAGATTCTAGTCTGTCTTAAAGATATGGTAAGATAAAGATATCCTTTGTGGAAAGTGCTTTTGAAGATGGTTACTTAAAGAACAGGTCAAAATAATCTACTTTCTTACACAATATGAAATAAATATCTATGTCCACCTCCAATCTTGAAGGATTTTTCAAGATTTTCCTGTAACTCAAAAAAAAAAAAATACCTACAATACTTTTACCACATAATTGTAAAAACAAACTATGAATTTCTATAATTCAATGTATTTCAACAGGTTCTGAGGGCTTGAAAATTATCCATGATCTTGAGATTGGCATGTGCAAAAATCTTGGTTTTCACTTCAAATATCAAAACAAAGTGAAAGATTGGTATCTTGAATATATCTTTCCTTTTCATATGTAGTGGGATCCAAATGACATGAAAACAGTCAAGACAATTATCTAAACTCAAGTATTAAAACTCAAAGACTAGTCTATCCAGAGTTTTGTGATCAACTCAGCCTTGTGTTTAGCATTATAAAATGCCATTGGCATGGTTCTTGGGCTTTTGAAATTCCTAAGTCTTCATATTAGGACTCTCATTTCTTATCCTTCCTCCATCACTAGACTATAAGATCCTACAGAATATGTCTTGTTCATCTTTATATCTCTCCATAGCACAAAAAATGTTATGTTACATGTAATAAGTAATTTTTAAAAACACTGAATTACTTTAATTATACAGAAGTATAATTGATTAGGTAATTGTCCCAATTCTCTACCCCATATGTGCATATGGTCACGCCTCAAAAGGACCATCAAAAGATGAGGATTTTTCATTCATTTCACTCTATTCCTTTCTATCAAAAGACTCACTGAGGAGCTCTCTATGTTTTATGACCTAGGGCACCTGTTTATTAGCAACTGAATTTCAGCCAACCAATCCCTTCCCATACCTTAGCAACTAGCCATCAACTGAGTAAACCTTCTGACTAACTGAAATCAGATGCTGCCCTATGATATACAGGTGAATAGTGCAGGATCTATTTAACCACCCCTGGAGCCATCCACTCCTTTGGACGTGATTTCTTGATGTTCCAAGGTATTTTCTTGCTTCCCCAACTCTAGACGACTGACAGTGCAGGTGTGCTCCCCAAATCTGTTTCTGTAGCAGTGCCTATTGGGGTCAATGCAGCTGTTTCTCTTCTTGAGCCTCTTTCATACTTGCTGACAATGGAGGGGGGGAGAGGGAAAATACTACATTTCAGGAGACAGAACAGCTGGCCCCCAGACAGGGAAGGAAGAAGAGGACAGCATGGTCACTAGGACACTGTTTATGAGAACATATTTCCCGAAATCCATGTACACATGGGGTGTTAGTGTGGTGTTAATCTTGCCCCAGAGATATGGATTGAAGGGGCTCTGGAAACAAATATACATCCCTTTCAAAATTCCACTGATTCTAGAGTGGAGAGACAGCTTAGACACACTATATTCTAAGACTGTAACTTCAACCTCTTCTCTGGTTTCAAATTCACTTTTTTTTTTATTTTTTCCAGGTGTGGAGACCAGTTAAGTGGCAACATCAGACCTTTACTTAACAACATCAGTGCTGACTGTTTGAGGAGTCAGTTAGCTAAATTGGCACTGGGGCCAACATGTGACTTTTTGACCTTGTAATTGCAAGTATGGAGCTGTTTGTTTTTTCGAAAGTGTCTAAAACATGTGTGATCAGTATAAAGTTTCCCCATAAGCTGAAATCTTTAGTTTGTTCTCATCTAAACAAACTGCTTCCCACAACTGAAACAAGAATATTCCCTCCCATCTCATTGAGCAAACCTGGAGCTGGATACTTCCCAAGGTGGAAGTTTGCTATGTCTCCTGTGTGGCAGTGTCTTAAACCAACACCCTCGTGGGCCACGAAATAAAGCAACCTAACTTAGGAAGAGAGCAAGCTATAGTTCTGTGAGACAAGATTATTGGCTTCATAGAAAATAAGAGAACATTTTATTAATGATTAAATATGTGAGCTTCAGCCTATTAAGTCTTTGAAGCAAATAATCAGACTAGAAGTACTTTCTATATTCAATCATTGTAACAAATGACATTTGAAATCTTCTTTTCCTAACTAGTGGGATTGAAAGTTTGAATAGCCAGCATAGCCTTTCATCTTAGACACTCTAAGCAAATTCATAGGAAATCATATAGCTTCAAATGTATTTATTCATCCATGCATTCATTCATTTAGCATTAGTATGATATGGGATGCAAAAAGTCAGACATAATAAAATAACAGTAGTTTACACATACAGTTTTTTAAGGTTTGCAAAGCACTTTGCCTTCAGCATCTCATTTGATCCTTACAGCAATTCTGAGAGATAGATGTTACAGATTCAATTATCCCCTTTTTATTTTTAAAGAAAAAGGCTAAGAAAGGTTGACCACCAGTCACTGTTAGTGTCAGGTAAGATTGAACCTAGTTTTTTTCTTGACACTAAGTCCAACACTCAAAGGATTATATTTATACATACATCCTATTTGTATATACATTACATATATATGTTATATTTATAATGATATATATATATATATTGGTATTTATAGGTATGCTATCTTTAAGTCATTTCAGTCATGTCTGACTATGAACCTAATTGGGATTTTCTTAACAGAGATATTGGAGTACTTATGCCATTTCCTTCTCTAACTCATTCTGCAGATGAAGAAACTGAGGCTAAAACAGAATTAATTGACTTAACTAGAGTCACACAGTTTGTGAGTGACTAAGGCTGAATATGAACTCAGGTCTTCCTGACTCCAGGCCCAGCACTCTATCCATTGTGCCATTTAGCTGCCCCATATTCATAGGTAGAGTTATGTCATCTAATCCAACCTCTTCATTTAACAGATGAGGAAATTAAAGGCCAGAAAAGTAAATCAAGTTGTCCAAGACTATATTATTTCAGGTGACAGAACTGAGATTCAAACTTGATTCCTTTATACTACATTCCAACACTACTTCTCTTCCTTGTGTAGCTTACCACCTTCAAAGTCCTTGAGACTTGGGACAGCACCATGGAGAGAGCATTACAACCTACTCCTCCCTAAATACTTGAAATTAAATTAACTCTGAAACTCTCTATTGTGGCATTTTGCTGATAACAAAAACTGAAACCACATAAAGAGCCGAGAAAAGTCGGAAGCTTAAATAAATTTAGCTCAGAACAATTCAACAAAGAATCATCCTCACAGCTCCTCTAGTTATTTAGGCCAAGTCATAGGTTTCATCCTCAATCGAACCAGTTAGGCTCTGTCTGTCTCCTCAATCACACTCTGTGTATCCTTATCCCTCATCAACTAGCTCAAAAATGCCTGTCCTTGTTTGCAAAGAACATTGAAATTAAAATGGTCAATAGGCTTACAAGTAGGAAAAATATGAATGCCTACCTCCTTCAAATCATCACCACCATAGCATAAATGGTTAGAGGTATATCAGAAGTCCCGTCTTTATACTGTGTATAGAGGACAGATAGCATGGTAGACACCAAGAGTGGGATTGGACCAGCTTGAACCAGCCCAGGAGAACCATTTGTTAAATTTTCAATGTAAACATTTATACCTCAGAAATTAGCAAACTCTTCCTTTCAAGACTTGATTTTATTATTTTGTCTACATTAAGAAAGTGACATAGAGAATGTTAATGATGCAGATTTAATTTAAAAGTGTATCATGCATTTTTCCAGATAAAAGAATTTTAAACATTTACCAACATATTCCTAAGTTGTTACCTATTCTGTGATTTTAAAATTAGTATAAAAACAAAAGGAGAACTGATAAAATATTGCCATATTTGAAAGATCACACATATAGGAGAAGAAGAGCTGCCATTCTGGAAAAGAGCAATTAGTGTTCTTTTTTAAGTTAAAATCAAAAGAATAATCTCTAAAATTTCTCTAGTTAGTGAATTTCACTTCAATTTGTGGAAACATAAAACAGATCTTAAAGAACTTGTTAATAAAAATCTAGAAAAGGACATAATGAGTACCAAAATGCTTGCTGTTGTATTTTTACTTGATAAATCAGAGGATGCTTTAAATGTAGATATTGACTCTCTACTTGAATATGAATTTGAAACTTATGTTACCTATCATGGTTTATAAATCATTACCTATTGATTCAGAAGGAAAATTCTGAGCTGATTCATGGTGATGTTATAATAGTTGTATATCCATTTTTTAAAACATTAATGGAATTAAGTAAAAAATCTTGTTATTCAGCTGTGTCCAACTCATGACCCAATTTAGGTTTTTCTTGGAAAAGATGAGTAGTTTTCTATTTCCTTCTCTACTCATTTTACAGAGGAAGAACAGGTTTAAGTGACTTGCAAGAGTCACATAGCTAGTGTCTGAGATCAGATTTGAACTCAGGTCTTCCAAACACCAGGCCTAGCATTCTGTCCACTGAGACCTAGCCCAGATTTTATCAGGCATCATGGATTTAGTAAATGCATGCAATTTAACAGATTGAACTGATGCTGAATGAGTGAAGTGAGCAGGATCAGATGACTGTACACATTAATAGCAATATTGTGTGAGGATCGGCTAGGATAGATAGACTTAGCTCTTCTCAGCAATACAGCAATCAAAAAAAAAAAAGACTTGTGATAGAAAATGCCATTCACAACCAGAGACAGAACTATGGAATCTGAATGCAGAGTTGTAGGTATATGACCTATATCAGATTACTCTTTGTCAAGGGGAGAGGGAGTGAAAAAAATGTGGAAATCGAAATCTTACAAAAAATGAATGTTGAAAACTATCTTTACTTGTAATTGGGGAATTCATTCTAGGATGAAGCAGAAACAAAATAGTTGATTGAGCTTCTCCTCTCAATCTTCTGGGGGTAAAAATAGGTGAATGAGAATAAGATGAGAATACCACTAGAAGGGTTTAGAACTGGTCAAATGGCCAGGCTTGAACAGTACTCATGCAAGGTTCCTTTTCAAGTTGTCACAGGTCTTCAATAGTTTCTGTTTCAATGTCGTTTAACCTTGTTGTTGATATCTGGAATAATGGTAGAAATGGAAAACTTACTAAATTTTCAGATGATACAAAGCAGAAAAGGACACCCAACAAACATTAGCTCACAGATCAGAATCCAAAAAAAAATCTTGACTATCCAGAACAAGGATTAAGAATCTCCAGCCCATGAGTCATATTGATCTGGAGTTGGCAAAGCAACTGCAGGTAGGACTCAAAATTCAATACATTTAGGAGTAAGTCAATTAATTAAATGTTTGACTAAATATAAGTCAGAAAACGATGTTATGAATATATAAATAACCCTTGGCAGAATAAAGGTTCTTCATCTCCGGTCTGGAATACTGGGCTGAATTTGTTAAAATGAAATTCAAGATAGATAGATGTAAAGTATTTGTTTCAAAAAATTAACTTCACAAAGACAGGATGGGGAAGAGATAAAGAACAGAGTCTGAAAAAGTCAGTAGTATGGTATGGCCACCAAAAAATCTAACCTAGTTGCTACATTAAGAGAGGCATAGCTTCCAGTAATAAGAATAAGATAGTCCCTCTACTCTTCCCTGTTCAGAACCTATTATGGAGTATTTTATTTAGTTCTGAACACCAAAGATTAGGAAGGACATTAATAAGCTGTCCAGTGTTCTATGAGAGAGTAAACAGGATGAGTTGATGACATTTTAGGAAAGGTAGAAGAAGCTTAAGTTGCTGAGCATGGAGAGGACCCAGGAGGTATAGGATAATTGTCTTTAAGTATCTGAAGTTCTGTTGTATCAAGGAGGTGTTAGAGTTCTACTGTTAGGCTCCACAAGGTAGAATCAGGAGTCCTAACAACTTGCAAGAAGGAAAATTTGGGTGTGATGTCAGAAAAACTGTCTACTAATTGAAAGGATGCAGAAGTAGGATGTGATACCTTGATAAGTAGTGGATTCCCCTTCGTTGGTTTGCTTCAAGCAGACCATAAGTCAAGTGTAGTATAGTGGAGATTTTTTTTTCTAGTATGAGTTACATTTGATGACTTCTAAGATACCTTCCAAATCTAAAATTCTTTGAATCTATGAACTGATAGTCCATGTACCTATTTCCCAGGTATATACAATTTTGGTAAGAATAATCTACATATATAGGGGTAGCTAGGTGGTGCAGTGGATAGAGCACCCACCCTGGAGTCAAGAGTACCTGAGTTCAAATCCAGCCTCAGACACTTAATTACCTAGCTGTGTGGCCTTGGGCAAGCCACTTAACCCTATTGTCTTGCAAAAACCATAAAAATAAAGAAAGAATAATCTACATATATACACCAAGAGAAGAGGAAGGCTTTCCCTAAAATATTTTACAATGCCCCATAACTTTACCATCAGAGAATTGACTGAAATTAGAATGAATGAAAAATCACCCTGTGCTCATTGTGACTGCAGAGAGAAAACATTTGATCCTTGGAGAAAAATACTACCTTAAAGGTTTTCTTTTAACAAAATGCCCTCCATATACATGTATTATGTATGTGTGTGTGTATATATATATATATATATATATATATGTATGTATGTATGTATAGTTATCTCTTCCATATCATGCTGGATTAGAGGTAAAGTACCTCACAACTTAGAAAATCTGCATAAAATATTTTGGCTCTCCTTTCATATCAAAGAAAAAGTCTGAATTATTATGGTATTAAAAGATAAAATATATGGATAGTATACAATATTATCTATATATTTTAGGCATTTATGAGTTTCTAAACTCTTTCTGTGTCATCTGATGACCTTTGTGTGTCATCTGCTGCTTCTGCAAAATTCTCATTTAATTTCTTATGCTGACATGTGAGATATATAAACCTCAATGTGGAAGAGATAACTATACATATAGAACTTTAGATGCATGTATGTGTATATATTATATAAATTATATAATGTTGCTTAGAAGATATAATATAACAAATATAAATATATAATAGAAAACATAACTTTGTTTGAAAATCTTCTGCCCCCTAACACCAAGCAAGGACTCAAAGAGGGAAATGTATGTTCACCAAAGAGGCATACTATAGTCATAGAGAAAATCCAAGGGGTGGCTAGGTGGCCCAGTGAATAGAGCACCAGCCCTGGAATCAGGCATACCTGAGTTCAAATCTGGCCTCAGACACTTAATAATTACCTAGCTGTGTGGCCTTGGGCAAGCCACTTAGCCCCATTGCCTTGCAAAAACTAAAAAAAAAAAGCCAAGTTAGGTAGTTCTCTCTAGACAATGAGGTCCTCCAAATGCTCCTCTCTGCTGGTCAACATTGTGTTGACTACATCAAGCCCCAAATTGCATAAAAGAGCTTGGCAAAAAAAAAAAAAAGAGCTTGGCCTAACTGTCCTCACAAAAACCCAGATGGATAACCTAAACCCAAGTCTCTCAATTGCATCCTAAGTCTCCTTTATTGCATCTGTACCAACATGTTATCTAGAGTTGTCTGAGGTCAGAGATAGGAAACGGGAGATTCAAGTCTCACCTCTAACGCATTCAGATGTGTGACACTACACAACTCACTTAACTTCTCTGTTCTCTAGCCAATTTTTAATCTGATAATTAATTATATTTAATTCTTTATATTATACAATTATATAATATTAATTCATTGTATAATATTATATTAATATTATAATATTAATATTTCAGAATAAGTACAAAATTGCATTAACAAAGTAATACTCTCACATGCAGATTCCCTTACATTTATCCTATTTTGTAGGGATTTAAGCATCTTCCTCTGATTTTAATGAGACTGTTATTATGCAGATGAAACCTGAATTAATATTTAGGATTGCTTCAAAGCTGTTGGAAGACAAGGATTAGGCCATAGGAATCTTTAGATCACCCATCATATCTTAAATCCAGGAGGTTCTCCATAAAAGTTTGTAGAATTAAATTGGATTGGAAACAGGCAGATAAATTAATAGCTGAAGTAAGAAACTGATCATTAAACTGTTTGGTTGATCAATAGGGTAGAAAGTACAGCAAGTTGGAAGTCAAAATATTCTAATTCTAATTCTAACTCTGCCACTAATTTGATGTGTGTCCTTGATCAAGTAATTATACCTCTTTTCAGTCCATGTTTCCTCATCTGTAAAATAAGCAGAAGTAGATGAAGTAGATGATCTCTATGGACTAGCCCAAAGCTCCAAGTCTGTGATTCAGTGATTGTTCACAAATGCTCCCTCTGTTGTGGAATTTTCCTGAAACTTGGAATGAATCTTTATATATCCCAATAGAGAAAAAGGAATATTCCAGCCATGGATTTTTCAATTTTATAGTGAACCCTGAGCCTTCTGGGTAAAGAGCAGATGTTTAGTACGTTCCAAGGGATTTGTCTGCCTTGTTCACACCTCCAGCAGACAGTTCCACCTCGATTTAATTTATGTGTATTCTGATACACTGAAGGACCAATAACTCCTCTTCCGCTTTAAGTCACAAAAATGGTGGAGTAAGAGAAAACAGACTGAGCCTTCTTTACTTAAGTTGTTCTCTGTTCTGTGCTGGCTTCTCTTTGTCCCATTTTCATATGAATATTCATTTTTCTTTTTTATTTCAATAAAATAGACCCAAACCATCAATCAATCAATAAGCAAATATTAAGGATCTACTATGGCTTTGTGCTAAGCACTGGTGATTAAAACAAAAGTAAAATAGCTCCTGCCCTCTGAGAGCTTATATTCCCCCTTCCCATTTCACAGTCTCCAGATCAAATTAGAAACAGTGTGGGCGGTCTCTGATTAACAACCAGTTGCTAAGGTGCGAAACACACACACACACACACACACACACACACACACACACACACACACACACACACACACACAATGGTGTGACATATTTGAAGAGGACCTTTCCACCATTAAAAAGAAAAGCCTGGAGTTATAGACCCAGAGCTTAGAAGAAACATTCTCGCCCTATACCTTCATTTTACAGATGAGACAAGTTTAGGATTTTAAGTAAATACCTTAGGAGTCACTCAGACAAAAAACATCAGAGGCAAGATTTTAAACCAGGTTCTCTGACTTCAGAGTCAGTGCTGTTTCTATTATACATCATGATGTCTAGTATGAATGCAGTTATTTTCTTTGTACTTCCTAAACTTGGAAGACAAAACAAAGGATTCACATAATTCCCCTCCCACAGTCTCCCCTCCACTGGGGTTGAAACCTCACGAAATATGGGTCAGCTCCCCGTTGCTGGCAGACTAACTTGATAAATTGGGAGAGAACTGGTCAATCCATTTCATGGTGGGTCAAGTCGGTTCTCCTTGTGCTCCCTTCTTTTCTTCTGGCTGAAATGACAATCTTTGGAAATAGTCAAATTGTCAGACCTTAGGGGTCAATAGACTATCCCTGGGAGAAGTTCCACTTCAAACAAATCCCCTATTCAGCACCCAAAAAATAAAGGGAAAGCTTCCCTCTCCTCAGTGATTTCAGCCATCCCAGTTTCCTCCCCTTCCCCATCTCCCATGACTCTTCTTTGTTGGTTCCATACTTATTGGCACTTAATTACAATCAATGTATGATAAAATAAGATTCTTGACCTGGAGTGTGAACATTTTTTTTAAAAAATCTTTTGACAACTATGATGAAATACTATTAGTTTGTAAAGCTATGTATTTTACTTTATTCATTTAAAAAAATTACTTTGAGGTGTCCTTAGGCTTTACCTTACTTCACCCAAAAGAGTCCCATGATGCAAAAAAAAAAAAACAGAGCAATTTAGTCACAATTTCTTTCCCCCCACAAAACTGAGTTGAAAACAAGAGTTTTTTTTAATATTCTTTTTCCTCACTTAATTTAAGGGTATGGACATAGAAAACTGAATATTTATTTATAGAGTCATAAAATCTTGAAAACATCTTAGGACAACTTTGTCTAAGGTCTTTGTTTTACATATGAGGAAGCTGAGTCCTAGAGTGATCTGTTCTAGTTCACACAACTAGCAGTCAGAATTCAAACCAAGGTCCTTTTAAGCCAGGCCCAGTTATTTTTCCCCATTCAGCACCCTATCTCTCCATTACACTTGTCACAGATTTCCATATTTAATTCTTCTTTTTCCCAATAGAATAGCATCATACTTGGAGCCAAAAGAAATCTTTCAAAGACCCCCTCATTTAATATAGAAGAAAACCAAAGATAAGAAAGGCTAGAAATTTCCTCTTATTCGACAGCTAAGTGGTACTGGACCAGCAGTCTGAAAGTCCTGAGTTCAAATCCAACTTCAGGTACCTGTTAGTATTAAACCTACCTGGGCAAGTCATTTATATTCTGTTTGCCAAAAATAATGATGATAATAAAACACCTAACTCACAGCATTATTATGGGAAACAAAAGAGTTAGTCTTTGTAAGACATTTAACACAAAGGCTTATTCCCTTCCCTTCTTTCCTCATTTTTCCCCATTTTCTACTGTAAATCATAGAAGGATTCTTTTTATGAGTTTGTGACAACCTACTCCATGATTCATAGATAGAGAACTAGCCCAGGTTCATACTAGATAAAAGTAGGTGCTCAAAAAAATACTCATGGAATTGAATTCTATATCTGTCAAATCTGAGTTTTAGATATAAGCTCCCCTTAGATGGTAGGATGTTTGTAAATTCCTTACATTATATGTATAGTGACATCTAGTTCTAGGTCCAGCAACACCCCTAATTAGAGCATAAGAAAATAAAAACTGAAAAACTTATATGTTTCAACTTATATATTTATATATTTCAACCAGTTTTTAATCTGCTCTCCAAGCTGAGAAATCAGCATTTCCTCAGATTCTTGAGTCACAATGAAAGGTAGAAGAGTGACCTCTCCTGGCAAAAGCAAAGTATTTCGAGTTGTTGCTTTTTTCTCTCTTTTTTTAACAAAGGGAAAAAAAGAAGGGGGGACGTGTCCTCGATGAAATGACCCACGTTTTCAGCACTAAGGATTTTTTACAAGCACATCAACACATTCTTTCTGTTTGCTAGGCTTAAGAACTATTTAATGGTGGGTAAGAAATTAGATTCAGATATATCCTGTAAAGTTCCATAATTACTAGCTAGAAGAAAAAGAAAGAAGGAAAGAAGTGTCGATTAGGGCTAGAGAAATAATTTGGCCTATTTTGTTCTTTGCTCTTTCATTCACCAAATGAGAAAATGCAACAGCTTGTGAAAATTGGGGAATAATGAGAATGAGTAGAACTGTAAAAGGAATCTAAGTAACTACAAAATACCTTATTTGTGGAGGTTTTTGTGTTAGGAAAAATTCTCCCAACTAATTTTCCTTTGTAAAGGGAAACCTAATCTTGTGAATTAAAAATGAAAAAATTTCTGTGGCATATTTATTTTTTTACAAATTCAGTTAACCTTTTCAAGATTTAGATTCATTTAAGATCCATAAATGGTTATGAACAGATAAAATAGAGAATCTTGTTTTAAATTTGGTGATGTAAAAAATAGATAAAACATTCATTCTGTTTGATTCCATGGAGTAGAACTTGGATAAATCCATTAAAGTTCCAGGTAGAGTTTTCTAACAATTATCCAAAAATAGAACAGGCTACCTTGATTGAGTTTTCTCCTGTGTGGAAGTGTTCAAAGAAAGAATGAATAGTCATTGATTAGGGGTGCTGAAGAGGGAATTCCTAAAATCAGATGAAATATCTCTATGTTCCTTCCTACTTTAAGAACCAGTGGTTCTATCAAGATGATTTTGAGAGTCATAAGAGAAATTTTGGTCGTCTGATTTTACTTGCTGTGCACCTTTAGCATTTTTTTTCAACAAAGAAAAAGTTACATGTTCCTGTTCATATTTTACCATTTAAAACAATATCTTTCCCTTTGGGAGTGTCTGATAAGTTAATGAATATTGAAAGGAGTGTTGTCAGACACACACACATACACACACACACACACACACACACACACACACACATTACATAAATCCTTAAGAGCTACTATGTCTATCATCCAACAAGCAAGAAATTCTAGAAAATGTCCCTCTGATATTTTGGTGACAAATAAGGTGGAAATTATTGAGTCCTGGCTCGAGACACAAAAGAATAGTTTAAAGGAAACTAAAAACAAATTTTAACTTGGGAAAGAGAGAGATAGGTAATATGACGAGTGCCTGGTCCTCTTTAACAGTGATAAAAACCAGAACCTGTACTGTCTCAAGCACTCATCCCATCTATATATATTGCCTAGCATCAGAGGAAAGTATAAGGTATCAACTCCAGGCTTCCATATGGCTCTCCAAGTGCTACCTGCCTATCTCCCCCTTGGATCTGCCCATTTATGAGTGGTATCATTTTTTTCCTAGGTAATCAAAGTTTTGATGTATTATCCAATAAATTGTGGCTCAATCCATCTTCTTAGGGAAATTTCTTCCCTTCGATTCATCCTTACTGAGCTTTCCTTAAAAATATAGCTATTTGGATACAATGCTTGATCACCATTATAACTAAATAAAAGTAAATAATTCATCCATTACATGTGCATCTCAGCCCATACTCCTCTTCACTGCCTTCTATATCAATCTCTCAGCAGGAAACTGACTGCAACAATCTAAAAGTTGGGTTCTCCCAATACCAAGGAGCTGGCAAGACTTGTATCAACATTTCACTGATGCTAAGCAATCAATCAACAAGCATTTATTTAGTATCTAGTACATACAAGGTATGATACAAAAATAAAACAGTGTCTTCCCTCAAGGAGCATTCATTTTATCTGAATTGTGCATGTGTGTGGGTGTGTGTGTGTATGTGTGTGTGTGTAAAGTATTTGAGGTCAGAAGGCCCTAGTTGCTGGAGGGATTGAGAAAAGCCTCACATAGGAAGTCCCATTTGAACTAAACTGCATAGAAGCTAGGAAGTCTAAAACACAAAAGTGAGGAGGAAGTGCACTCCAGGTGTGGAAGAGATGGAACATTATGCGTGAACAATATGTTTGGCTATACTAACATGCTTGAAGGAGAATAATTAAGAAAAAAGACTTGAAAGGTAGGTTGAAGTCAGATTGTGGGTTTGAAATGCCAATTTTTTTGCTTAATCCTAAGCAAAACAAACTGTAAGTAAGAAGGGAAGAAGGGTGGAACTTGAAAGAGGGATTGAAGAGAAAAGAAAGGGGGGACCCTGTTATTGGATGCAGAATTAAAGAGAAGGGGAAACAGAGCTTATTGTCTTAGGAAATGATATGATGAAAACTCTGTTTTAGGAATGACACTTGGACAGATCTATAGAAAATGGACTAGAAAAGGGAGAGAAAGGAGGCAGGAAGAACAATTAGAAAGCTATTAGGATAGTTCATGTGAAAGGTGAATTAGGGTGGTGGTCACAGGAATGGTGCAAAGAGGATGATTACAGATGTTGTGGAGAAGGAATCAGAAAGACTTAGTCAATGGCTTAGAAAAGGTTACAAGGAAGTGGGGAACCAGGGATGTACCAGCAATTGCAAATTTGGGTGACTGGAAGGATGTGAAATGCTTGACAAAGATAGGAATATTCAGAGAGATGTATTTGGGAGAAATGATAATGAGTTCTATCAGACATGTCAAAGGTTAAATGACTTTTTCAGGTCACAGAGTTAGGAAGTGTTTGAGGGAGAATCTGACCTCAGACCCAGTACTCTATACACTATATCACTTAACTTGCTTATGAAAGGTAGTTTCAGAGAAACTTAGGAAGACTTGAATTAACTGATGCAAAGAGAAGTGCACACAACCATAAGGATATCATTATCATTGTAAAGACAAGCAATTTTGAAAAATTTAAGTGTTCTGATCAATGCAATCTTTTGATGATTAAGTTTGCTTCCTACCTCCTGACAAATACAATGGACTCAAGTGCAAAATGAGAAGTGTATTTTTGGACATAGTCAATGTTGGAAATTTTTTTGCCTTCTTACTGCATATTCATTACAAGAATTTTGTTTCTCTTTTTTGTTTGGGGAAGGAAAAAGAAAGGAGAGAAAATCAACATTTTTTAAATAAAATAAAATTTAGAGAACAGCATCAGACTAGAAATCAGAAGACATTCATTTTAATCTAAACTTTGCTACTAGCAAACTGTGACATTGAACAATCACTACTTCTCTGGTAAGGGGGTTAGAGCATTTTAGAGTGGCTACAGAGTCTCCTGGGAAAGGTAACTTCCAGTTCTAAAATGCAATAGTATTATAAGTTTTGGTCCCAAATGATCAAATTAGATAAATAAATGGCAAGTGGTTGAATCTAGGTACTCCATCCATGTAATCCCTCATTCCCTCTGAGCTATGATAATGTCCCATTCATTTAACAATTTCCAGGCTAAAAATGATCAGTCTATCCATAAGTAGATGTGTGTGGTGCTGAAAACCTCTTCCCATACCTATTTCAGTGTTCAAGCTTAAGGCTCTCTCACTTGTCCAGGTATCACCCAGACTAACTTGCCCCCACTCTGGCTCAGCACCTCTGCACACCTGTATAACAGATGTCTTCCCAGCACCTCACATGCTCCCACTTAAAAGAAGGAGTAGAAAGCTCTAGTATTGGACTTCATTAACTTACCTTTGGCACTACCTGTTTTAAAATGAATTTACAACTCCAGTTGTAAAATGTAAAATCATTTTATAGATGTGAAGACTGAGATTAAAAGAGTTTAAGCAACTAAGGGTCACATTTTGTTGTTGGTGTTGCTCATTTATTTCAGTCTTGTCCCTCTTTTTTGTGAACCCATTTGGTGATTTCTTGAAAGTTACTGGAGTGGTTTGCCATTTCCTTCTCCAACTTAGTTTACAGATGAAGAAACTGAGGCAAATAGGGCTAAATGGCTTGTCCAGAGTCATACAATTAGTGTCTGAGGCCAGATTTAAACTCAGGAAGATGGGTCTTCCTGATTCCATCAATATTCTATCCCCTGCACAATTTAGCTGCCCAGTGTTATCTTAGAGATTAAAGAAGCAAAGTGTTAGATGAGGTTTGAAGGAAAAGACTCTATTGGAAACTGCTATATTAAGTATTCCTGTTACTGTGGTAGACTCCACAATCTCCCTCCCTATAACCCCAGACCTCTCTCCTTTGGTAAAGGTGCATACATCTAAAGGAATTAGCTCTATTTCCTTCCTTCAACTCTCATCTCCATTTTGAAGATCTTCTGCAAAGCAACCTTGGGTTAATTTTAATAATCTGACTCAACTGCCCTAGAGAAAGGGCAGATGGAAAAATGAGAGTGAAAGACAGTAAGTGTTCACTTTAAGGCCCAATAGTCAATAAAAGGATATTCACATGATTGAAGAAAATATCCTTTAGGCACCAGGGGAGAAAAGAAGCAAATGGAACTGATTCACCATAGCCCAGACAGGTGGGTAGAATGTGAATAATTTGAAAGGTGCAAAGATTCTGTAGTATATCTTGAAACTGAAAGAACAGGGACTATGTATGAGTCCAAGTTAAACCCCAAAAATGGTTCTCAGAAAACAAAGGCATCCATTCTATTCTGGCTGTATGTTTCCAAAACATAAATAAAATCATCCAAAACTCAGAATATCTTCCAATATAAGCTGCAGTGGTTACAAAGTCTTCTAGGAAAGGCAATTAGTACCCTTGGTTGGAAAAAAAATCAGCAGAGCTGTGGAGAACAATGGTGCTACAGGAGGCTAGGGTGTTACAAGGAACTAGGAGAGGATCAGGAAGAAAGGAAGGAGATGAGCATTTTTTAAGCACCTATTACATACCAATAACTATGCTTAGTATTTCTTTTTTTCTTTTTCTTTTTCTTTTTTCTTTTAGCAAGGCAATGGGGTTAAGTAACCTGCCCAAGGTCACATAACTAGGTAATTATTAAGTGTCTGAATATGGATTTAAACTCAGATCCTCCTGACTCCAGGGCTGGGTACTCTATCCACTGTGCCACCTAGCTGCCCCATATGCTTAGTATTTCTATAACCATCATCTCATTTGATGCAGGATGTGGGGCTATTGAGGAGCAAGTAACTGAGCTAAAGCGTAGAGTCACATCAATGCCAAGTGATCCATTCAATTCAATTCAATTCAACAGACATTTAAGTTTTTTGCTGGTTACTGGGCAAGATGGCAGGCATCCAAGATCTAAGATGAAACCATGCTTGCTCTTTAAAGAGTTTACATTCAATTTATCTATAAGCAGCAGAATTAGGGAAGGCAAAAGGGACCAACAAAGAGCAAACCTTGACTTCCCCCTTTGCTTGAACCCCACCCAAGATAATACCTTTCTAAGTTCCAGAAAATGGACAGGTCTAATGGGGGGGGGGGGGAGGCTGCTTACAGGGAGTTCTCATTAAATTCCATGAGTTCTGATACAAGTTCTTTCCAGACACATTAATTTGTATTAAAACCATTTTATGTTTTGAGCCTTGAGAGTCTGAGCACTTGAAAAATGGAGCTTGTGACAAAGTAAATGCCCATTTGTTGGGGAATGCTAAACAAATGATAGTACATGAATGTAATGGAGTATTATTCTACTATAAGAAATGATAAATACTGAAAAACATGGAAAGGCTTGCATGAATTGATGTAGAGTGAAGTAAACAAAGCCAAGGAAACAATCTAAACAGTATCTCCAGCAAAGTAAATGGAAAGAAAAAAAGAAGAAAATAATTAAAATTCATCCTTGGAGAATTATGAGAAAATAAGCTTGGTCTCAAAGAAGAGAAAAGAAAAAAATCTCTCTCTACTCCTTTGAAGAGGTGGGAGGTCCATAAGAATAGCTAGGTATAAAGCATTGCATATTTTTAGATTTTTACATATAGATAAATAGATATAGATATGTTTCTCTGATTTTTTTCTCTTCCTCTCTTTTTTCTTGAAAAATATATGGAGTTATATGGAGTGGCTCTTTGAGAGTAAAGAGAAGAGATACCAAGAGAGATATAGACAATGTAAGACAAAAGATATCAATAAAAAAATTTATTTAAAAAAAAATGAAACCAGTGGCTGGCCTCAGGGTAGTGTCAGATACTAGAATTCCCACATTCTATCTGGAAGGAGAAAATGAGCCAGAGATATATATACATGGGAATCAAATGAGATAATATATGCAAAGTACCTTAAGAAGAGTTATAAAAATACCAGTCATCATCATCATCATCATCATCACCATCATCATTATTACCATTATTGTTACAATCTCTTCCTAAGGAGACAGTATTTTTGTTACCTTTTTTATATTACTTCTTGTTTCAGGAAATACTAGCTCTCAAATGAGAAGAGGCACAATCAGTCTTTCCCCTGCACCATATGTGAAGTCAATGGATGATATAGGTACAGAACGATCTTTTGCTGCAGGGGACAGAGCAGTGACATTCTATTTCAGGCAAGTGTTATTGGGAAACATTACTAGGCCGACACAATGTCTTCCTTCTTCAGGGCTATTTGTGAATGAAACACCTATTAAATCTCTCCAAGTGCCTTACATTAAAAGCTTACTATCCAGTAAAAACATCTTGCTTCAGGAAAATGTCTTGTCAGATCTTCAGAAAGTATTTAAACTCAAACAGTGGGGAAAAGAACTGGCATATTTACTTCTTTGCTATAATTACAGAAAAGTCTTCACAATTATCTCAAATGCTTATGTCTAGTTCCCCATCTTTGTAACACTCGCTGTCCCCCATACCTGGAATATTCTTTCCTTTTACCTTTACCTCTTAGGGACTTGACTTCCTTCAAGAGACAACTCAAATCTCCTTACCTCAGGAGGCCTTTTCATCCCCTTTCAAATGATCTTTTGTCTATTCTGTAGACAATATCTTTTATGTACTTAGTTATTCCTATGCTTCCTCTCCCATTAGAACATGCGCTCCTTGAGGGCAGGAATTGTTTTGACCATTCATTGTAAGGCCAGTGCTTAATAGATTATCTGCCATATTGGAATCCCTTAATAAAAACGTGTTGACCTAGGAACTAACTCTATTCTTGTACTGAAGATGCAGAATTTCTGAAACAAAATCCTATTTTCCAGTTTTGCCTCACACAGGTCTTCAAGTTTCTGGAGAAAAAAGTGATGGGGAGGAAAAAGGCACAAATGGAATCTTGCTGAAAATATGGTTTGTTTGTTTTATTAATTTCCTTTAGGAAGCAATATGGTTCAGTGGAAAAAACTCTGACTCTAGAATCAAGGAAGCTGAGTTCAAATCTTATCCCTAATACTACCTATATGGATTTAGATCAGTTAATTTTCCTAGGGTTTATCTAAAATATGAAAGGTTAGAATAAATGACCTCTGGAAGTCACTTCCAGCTCTAGGTTCATGATCTTACCAAAACTAAAAGCTCCTGTGGAAATAGAAATGGATTTAAAGTCATTTTTGAATCCTACCACTGGTTCTTATTGCCTGTGTGATCAGTGATGAGACTTTTAGCATGGCTTGAAATGAGGGAGTTGGTTCATTTCTAAGATCTCAGGTTGTTCTTATGTAAAATGGCATTGGAGTAGATAGGCAGGTGGTAAGCTAGGAGCCACCAAGTTATTTCAAGGAGTCTATGGATCCATAAATAAAGACTCCATCTGTAGCTCATGGAGATCACAAGTAAAAAGGCACAAATATAAGGAACACATATTGCCAAGGCACAGGCAAATAAGAAAAGACAACTAATTTGCCTGAAGTTACAGGACTTTGGGTCCTTTTCCTGCTGGTGTTGGTTTCAAAATCTTCTCTCAATATCACTCTACCACTTGTTTCTTATATTACATGGCTGTAGAAATAGAAACTACCTTTCCATTACCTCTAGCATCTGGCTCATCTGAAATCTTTTACACTCTAAGGAGAATACAATGCAAAGATAATCTAGATTGCTTTTTTCCTTCTCTTTGGAGCAGGAAGCATGGGGAAATCTATGTCTTAAATGATCTCTTGCCTGAAATGCTCAAACTTAGAACTTCTTGGTCTTAGAATTACACATGAGGCAATTCTCAAAACTGGGCTCCTGCTCCAGAAAGTTTCTTTCCCATTCAGAAGTTAGATTTCACAATCCTGCTGTCTAAAAAATTCAGAAACCCCTCTTCTGAAGGTTGGGGCTTAGGAAACTATGTCTTTGAATTATCTACATTTCTATTTAGTCACATGTCTCCTAAAACCATTTGCTTCCATCATAAGATGTTGCTGCACCTTGCCAAGAAACAAAATATATTTGAGTTGAGATCTTTGATGCTTTCAAATGACTCATTCTAGAGATGAGAAAAGTAAGGACCTGAGTAACTTACTCAAATACCATAGATAATTAGGGTCAGAACTGAGATCAGAATCACAAAATTAATAAATCTATGGAGATGCAAGGTATGCTAGAGATCAACAATACAATGACTTCCAAACTTTTTTTGAGGTCCCCTTTTTAAATTAAAAAGATTTTGGGACACTCATCGTGGTAGTT
Source organism: Macrotis lagotis (assembly GCF_037893015.1). Taxonomy (NCBI): domain Eukaryota; kingdom Metazoa; phylum Chordata; class Mammalia; order Peramelemorphia; family Peramelidae; genus Macrotis; species Macrotis lagotis. The sequence goes on from NC_133663.1 coordinate 67,523,870, forward strand.
ATAGTATTAATGTCTATTGACTAAGAGAATGTATTGTGATGAAAATCATACAAACATAGCTTTAGATCTAGAAGCATCCTAAGAAGCCACTGATAAATAGGTTCAAATAAATTGGCTGGAATCACACAGCTAGTAAGTGGCTGAAGTCATATTTGAACTCAGGTCTTTCTAAATTCAATTCATTGTGCTATTAAAGTTACCCCTGGGGAGCTTTAACCTAAGATAGCATCCTCTCTGGGGGACCTGACTTGTGAATGTGGGAAGCCCCTAAGGTTTCACAAGAGAATAATGGAGGATCCTGAAGGAATTTTTCAGTTCTTCCCAAAGGGTTCCCAGCTAAGATTCTTCAAGAGGATTATAGTAGAAAAATGAAGAGGAAAGCAACATTTTTCTCCATCCATCCTTGTGAAGCCACAAAAAGATATTTTAAATATCCCTCCTAGGTTTTATGACACTGTCCCCAAGGGAGGGGAGGGGATAACTTTTCTCAGATCCCGGTCATATCTTTCAATGGGAAGGATGCTGCCTTAGTCCCTTACTCAAATATTCATCAATTTGGATATTGCTTCCAAAGACACTAATCACAATATATCCATACTTGCACATCCTGTACAATTCTTAGATGTTTCCTCATGTAAATTCACTGTGAAGAAAGACTCCACCTAAGATGGAGCCCTCTTGGACTTCCTCCTGATATTGCTAAGGTAACCAGTGGAATATTTAGGCTGCCTATCTGACATCCTCTGTCCTTGGTTTCTCTTAATCCCTGAAAAAGGAAAAGATTTCTAGTGAACTTTTAAAATTATTTACTGAGAGATTACTGAGAATTAATTTGCTAACTAATTATTTAATTATTTACTTCATACCAGGTTCCAAATACCAGGAAAGAGATGGCACCAAATCTTGGCCACATCAGGTTCAAAGAAATCCCAGTGTTCTTCCCCATTGACTGTGCATAAAAAATATGACTTAATTTACAAACCCCAAATAAATATCACCCAGATCACTAAATCGATAATTAAAAAGTATTTTAAAGCAAAGTTACTGCCTCAAAACAGGAAAATTCTTACAACTATATGTTATGTCTATCCACTTAATCTAATCTATTTTGTCTATATCCTGACAGGACTGCACAACACATTTCTGCCAAAATTGTACTAACACTCAGCAATAGACTATATTCTGTTATTTCTTCTCACTAAAAAATGGTTAATTCCAGATAAAGTTCCCCATTAAGCCCAAATGGATTAGAGATTTAGCCTTTCTAACAAGACTCAAGGTAGACAGGCTAAAGAGGAAGCAGAATGGTGTGAGAAGACAATATGGCAAAACAAAAGAATAATATCATTGGATTTAGAAATGGAAAATCCATGTTTGAATCCTGGCTTTCCTAATTAATACTCAAAAAGATGTTGGGCAAGGAACTTTCTCTTTCTGGGCTAGTTCCTTCCTCTAAAAAAATAAGAAAATTGAAATAAATCAGAATTTCTTAACTTGGAGCCTGTGAACTTGTGGGGGATTTTTTCCCTAAATTTTGCTAACATTTAAGTAGTTAATTTTAATTTGTGGTTAGCAAAATTTAGAGGGGTTTTTGCTAACTGTATTTCAATTCACAGGACAGCTGGGTGATGAAGTGGATGAAGAACTGGGTCCAAAGTCAGGAAAATTCATCTTCCTGAGTTCAAATCTGGTCTCAGACACTTACTAGCTGTGTGACCTTGGGCAAGTCACTTATCTCTGTTTAGCTTAATTTCCTCCTCTGTAAAATGTCTAGAGAAGAAAATGGCAAACCATTCCGCTATAATTGTCAAGAAAACCCCACAAAGCATCATGAAAATTTGGACACAACTGAAACAGCTCCACAACAATAATTTCAATATATGTAATTGGTTTCCTTTGTTATTTTATTTTATGCATTTTAAAGCAATATTTTTATACAGGGCCCATGGGCTTCACCAGAGTGCCAAAGGAACCCAAGACACCAAAAAGGTGAAGAAATGACACAAATCTCCAAGTTTCTTCCAACTCTCCATTCTATGAATGCTAACTTTCTTGATAGTATCAGACAGGTTTCCTATAATCTGGTCACATGCTAAATGTCATTTTCTTTTTGAAGGGGTCATGAACAATTTTTACTTTCTTTTATTCTGAACCTTAGTGCACAAATAAATCAGATTAAACAAAAACCAACATTTGAATAAAATGGAATGTGCTCATCTTACCATGCTGGAGTATAAGTTTCTCTGATCAGGATGAGGAACTTCTTATCTCTTTCTCCCAAATATCCTTCCCACCAAAAAACTAGGAACTTCATGCTCCAATAGCCTCTGTATTTTTGCCAATTCCCCTTGTAAATATATGTTTCATAAAACCCAAAGAAAGGGGATTTGTTCACAAGTCAAAGAAAATAAATGAAGCCAAAGACCAAATACTGCAGGAAGTAACAAAACAGACCTATGACCACTTTTCCTCAGGGTTAACTTACTTAATTTCAATCATTTTGAGTCTTGTCCTGGAATTAAGAGAGAAAAAGGGGAACAAATGTTATCTCTAGTATTGTTCGGTATTTGTCTCCCACTGAGAAATGAAATAAAAGATGGCATAGTTTGCCTACTTAAAAAAAATCAAACTGGGAGAGGACCCTCAGAGTTTCTGGCCAGAACAGAAACAATTGCTATTTACACTCACTCTAAGCCATCAAAACTCAAACACTGACCAAATGAGACTTAGGTTGGTGTCTATTATTGGCCAATCAGTGAGAGCCAGAGTGATTTGGGTTTAAGACATAGTACTGAACTCTGTGATGTGCTGACCTCTACTCTAAGTTTCCCTCTTAAGTCTGCCAACAGATCAGGTAAACATCTGCAAAGCCTGATGTCCAGAGGAACTATACTGTAGAGACAAGGAAAAGTATCTACAATGAAATTTCTTGTTTGCCTCTGCATTCATATTGGATTAAAATGATGGACAACTTATCTCCCAAATGAATCTACATTGGTTGGGTCAGGATGAATGCCATAGCTTGATATCTTCTCTTCCCTAACATCCAGGCAATGCATCTCCTCTCCATATCACATAGATCTTAAAACAAACCACTGGCCTTATTTTCCTGAGTGCCATTTCCCACAGAGGTCTCGTGGACTTTACACATTCCTCTAGGACCAAGTGGACAAGATTATGCAAAATTACTCAGGGTGCTTCCCCCCGACTACCTAGAGTAGAGCAATAGATCTGGGGCATTAGAGGGGAAGAAGGAAAGTCAAACATGACCTCATGCTGGAGAGGAAAAGTTTTACTCACCATCTAAATATATATTCCTTTTCATCCTGCACAGGCTTAAGAGAGTGACTTATATAAAGATTAAATTAGATAGATAGATATAACAGATAGATAGGTAGATAGATAGATAGATAGATAGATAGATAGATAGATAGATAGATAGATAGATAGATAAATAGATGATATATAGGTCAGATAAATGGATGCGTAGATAGACAGATAACCTGATAGACAGATGGACAGATAGAAAAAAATAAAGTCTCATCTATCAGAGTCCAGGTTTCCTGAGAACAGCAGAGAACCTGTTCCTGAAACTTCATTTGCTCATGGGATTAATGTTTCAGTAATCAATATAACCTCTCTGTTACTTAAGGTCCTACCACACGGACCAGACTAGTTTAACTCTAAAAAGTAGGAAAGTCATCCCTGACACTTGACTGGTTCAGAGGATTGTTTCTTAAGTAATTACCTCAGCTTCTCAATAGTCAAGGGCCCAGAAGACCAGCCCTTGAAGAGCCAACATCCTTCAGACTCGACAGATGTCTAAAAAGACAGGTTTCTTTATTGAAATGAGTTGTTGCATCCTTGTCAAATATCTTTTCCAAGCTATGGGAGGAAGGGACCTGACCAATGAAAGGCCCAGTCTCTAGACTCAACATAGCAAACCCCATCTGTAAGCAGCCCACAGGAGTGTTAGTGAACATTTTTACAAACACGTGTAATGGAAGGTCTCTTTTACCACTTACTGCTTGGTAATAAAAAGTGTTTTAAATGGCTACTGAGTTATAATTAAGTATGCATACAAAGGAAAAGAGGCAAAAGCTCAAACTCAAAACCTTCAAAGTAGAGACTGATTCATAGAATATAACTCCTTAAGAGCAAGAATTTTCTCTCTCTATTTTTGTTTCTCTGTGTCTATGTCTCTGTCTCTCTGTCTCTCCCTCCATCTCTGTCTCTGTCTCTGTCTCTCCCCCTCTCTCTCTGTCTCTTTCTTTCTGTCCCTGTCTCTCTGTCTCTCTGTCTCTCTTCCTCTCTCTCTCTCTCTCTCTCTCTCTCAAAAAACTTTCCAGTCAAGAGTAAGAAATGGTGTAGACTTCTGGGTAGGTAGAAAGGCAACCTCTGTTGTTACTACAGGAGCTACTGCCGCTGCTTTATCTCCCATGTTGGGTCACCACGTGGCCTTGTACATGATGCAGAGATTTCTTTTATTCTTATTGTGTCTATTCTTTCTTCATTTTAGATGAAGACTATGAGAGAGAAATAGACCAGGTAATGATCTATCCAAAGGTGGGAAGAACCAGAATCCAGAGGACATAAAAGAATCTGTAGACACAGCAGCCAAGACCAATGAAGAACCATTCCTTAGAAGCCACCTGCTTCCTCAGCCCAGTCGTGAGTCAGTTCAGGAGCTGAGATACTGTGTCACACAAGAAAATAAGGAACAACCCAACTCTCAAAAGTAAACTTGATGAGTTGGCATTCATCACTTTTAGTGTGAATTCACTCTCTTCTAGGACTAAGATGGTGGAGCAGACTATGTTTTCAGTTTCAGGGGAATGTTCATCAGTTTTTGCTATTATCTTCTCAGTAAATATTCCTTTGCCAAAACCAGTTGATATTGACTAATTGATGTTGAGGGAAATTAATTGTGCACATGAGGATAGTAGTTACTGGGTTGAATAATATTGGAGCCAATATATCAGATGATGTCTTGTAAGCCATGGTACTAGTTAATCCCCTCAGAACTTTTGAGAGGTGCAGTAGCCTTGGTATAGGGAAGTAAAACAGCATTTCCAAAAGTTAATCCCCTGTAGACCCATTATCCCAACTTTACACTTGAAGAAACTGAGGCAGGCAGAGGTTAAAATGACTTGCCCAGGGTCACACAGCTACTTAGTGTCTGAGGCCAAGCTTGAACTCCAGGTTTAGCATTCTATCTGCTGGGCCACCCACCCACCTCTAGGCAAGAGGATGAAGTTTCAGGGGAATCAGATTTCAGCTCAAAACAAAGAAAAACTTGCTGATAATTACTTATCCCAAAATGGAATGGGATATTTTAGATAGAAATATTCTCCATCACTAGAGGTCTTCAGAGTCACTTGAAGATGCTTTAAAGGGTGTTCATACTTTGCATTGGTTTGGATTAGATGTTCCCTTCCAGGCATGGCTGAACTGGGGCAAGCTTATACTGGTTCAAAAGAGCAGATTGTTCATTTTTAAGTTTGAACATCTACATCTCAGAAATCAGTATTAAAAATTTGTTTATTTTTTGATAGTTTAAACCAGAGGAGTGAACAAACCAGCATACCCGTTTTGTTGCAAGCTATGAATATCTTTTTTTTTACATTTTTAAAATATATATTAAATTTTTTAAATATAAAAACCATTCTTGGCTCACAAGATGTGAAAAAACATCAGGCAGTGGCCAGATTTGACTCAGAGGCTATAGTTTGCTGATCCTGGTCTAGCAAATGACAGAGAAAATATATACCATCTCAGAGATGGAGGAAGGATGAGAGGGAGAGAAAAGAGAATATGAAACTGAAAATTTTTTTAAAAGTTAATTGTTTTAACATGTAAATGGATAAATAAAATATATTTAAACTTAATAAAAATAATATAATTAAGTAAATTAAAATAACTATTATTTATATAATATTTAAACTAAAAGTATATCCTGTGTTCATTTTTTTGAGAACCAATTCTCACTGAGAACCAGCTCACCTCTGCTTTCAGTTCTAATACTACATAATACCATGACACCAGGATAAATTTGTAGGTAATAATTCACCTTACAAAAGGATTCACTAGAGGTTTTGTTTAAATATCACACTCCCTTAATACAGTCAAGTGCATGTTACAGAGCATTAACTACTTGGCAGAGGGGCTTGGGAATAAGACAAATAAACCTGAATCTATTTTTTAGCAGATGCTCTTATCTGAAGAATAATACAAAAATTATTCTGAAACTTCTTTACAAAGTAAGACAATCAGAAGATAGGATTTTATTTGCAGAAGTTTAATTTGTTCTTAACCTTTTTAGGAAAACACCTACATTATAAAGCAGGGATTATATTGGTACCAATATTCTCAAATTGATATTGAATACATATCAACTGTTACCATAATTAAGAGAAAAATCATTCCATGTGCCAAGTTTCAGGGAAAGGGGACCTTTCACATATGAAGTGACAGTGCTTACTACTACACTAAAGAAAGAACATGTCTGCAGTGTCCTGATCCATATCTAGCCACTGGACCTGGATGGTTCTGAGGACAAAGTGAGACTGTGACTTTACACAGTCCTGCCTCATTTAAGTCTAATTCACTAGCATGTCATGGCACTATCACCCTGATGTCATGGTCTTCTTTGAGAACGAAGGACAAACAACAATGTAAGTGTGAAATGGAATTCCTGGACTCCTTTAGCTTTTTTAAAAAAATATATAAAATATACTTGTTACTTGAAAGAAAATGATAAAAAACACAGTAAAAAAAACATATCCTTCTCAAATAAAATGGTCCCTCTAACCTGGCCAGTATGACAGGGTTGTATATTGGGTAGGGTCTCAATAACATCAGTGAGACTTAAGTTTACTCCCACTCATAATTCTCTGGAAACTTCCAGATTTATCTGTTGAACTGCAAACTACCAAGGATGCCAATAAAAATTTGAAAATAAAATACTTCTGACAAAGCACGGAAGGATAGAAATGACATTCACTCCCAAACCCCAGGTAGCAAGAGGATGAGTATAGGTAGAAATATTCATGCTAAACTGTGGTATATGTATGTCATGGAACACTATTGTTCTATTAGAAACTAGGAGGGATGGGAATTCAGGGAAGCCTGGAGGGATTTGCATGAATTGATGCTGAGTAAGATGAGCAGAACCAGAAAAACACTGTACACCCTAACAGCAACATGGGGGTGATGTTCAACCCTGAAGGACTTGCTCATTCCATCAGTGTAACAATTGGGAATAATTTTGTGCTGTCTGCAATGGAGAGTGCCAAGGACTATTCCCTTTAATTTTGAAAAAAAAAAAAAAGAGATATCTTATTGTCTGATCTTGTTACCTCTTAGACTTTTTGTCTCTTCCTTAAGGATATGATTTCTCTCTCATCATACTCAATTTGAATCAATGTACAACATAGAAACAAAGTAAAGACTGACAGATTGCTTTCTGTGTGGGGTGGGGAGGAAAGTAAGATTGGGGGTAAAATTGTAAAACTCAATATCTTTAATAAAAAAATTTTTAAAAAGGAAATATTCATGCTAAGTTCTTTTTTCTCTCACGTATTTGATACACACAGTTCTGACATAAAAAAGTTCACAATACCAAAATAATAATTGCTGACATGGTGAATGACCTTTGATAATATGAGGCTTTTGAGAGCTCCTTATCTCTCAGTGTCTGCATCTCCTCCACATTTGATTCCTCCAGGATTTCTGCTCACTTGCTTATTCCAGTATCAATGTGTTTCATGGATACTGGCATTTTATAAAGCAGTCTCCAATACTCTCTTGATCATGATGCTCAGCTACTCCTAGGTTTCCCCTCTAATGTTCCCTTCACTTCGCCCCAAGACTAGTCTGTCTCCTCAAGGCTTTTCTTCTTCTCAGAAGCCCTCTTCTCTCATTTTCCCCTGCTCAGTCCTTTCCATGCTTGCATCTGGGGCATAAGGCATTCTGGGAAAATAAATACATTTTTAGATCCCACTACTATCAGGTTTAGCGATATAGATAGATGATAGATAGATAGATAGATAGATAGATAGATAGATAGATGATAGATAGATAGATAGATAGATAGATAGATAGATGATAGATAGATAGATAGATAGATAGATAGATAGATAGATAGATAGATAGATAGATAGATAGATAGATGATGGATAAATAGATTAGATAGATGGATTAGATGAATATGTGGATGGACAGACAGATGATAGATGATAAATAGATAGATAAACAAATGACCAAATGAATGAATGAATGAATACACAGTCATAAATAAGACACATCCATACACACATATGTGTATGTTTATACAGAAAAAACACATCTATACCCATACATCTATACCCACATGAGTGTAAGTATATACACAGACATATGTGAACTATTTGTGCCTGACCTATGGTCAAGCTTTCTGAATTTGGATTGGTCTGATCAACCACAGTCATTGTTGTCATTTGGTCTTCTTCAAGAACAAAGGACAATAAGCAACCAACTATTGATATATTTGTTAAGCATCTATGATCATGCACTGTGCTAAGACCTGGGAATACAAAAAGATGTAAAACATAATCCCTGCCCCCAAGGAGTTCACAATCCATTGGAGGAGACAAAAATAAAACAAATATACCAAACATGTTATATAGAGGGGAAATGGAAAATAATTAACAGAAAAAGACAATGGAATTTAAAGGGATTAAGAAAAGCTTCCTATACAAAATGGGATTTTTAGTTGAAACTTGATGGAAGTAGACAGAGATAAAGAAGATGAATGATAATTAAATCCATAGGTACCGATGAAATTTCTTAGTGAAGTAAAAGAGATGGTATGTACACATACATGTACTTGGAAGACAACCAAAGAAAATGCTCAGAGCCTAGAGATAAAGTGTTTTATTCACAGAACAGCAAAGATACCAGTATCACTAGATCAAAGAGTATATAAAGATGAGTAAGGTTGAAGATTGGAAAGGTAGAAGGGAGCTAGGCTATAAAGGGTTTTGAAGACAAGGCATTTGATTTTAGAATTGATCCTGGAGGCAATAGAATTTATTGGGGGGGGGGGGGTAATCAGGGGATGTCATGGTTGAAGCTGTGAAATACGGTGAGACTTGAGGCAGGCAGACCCACTAACACGTTATCGCTATAATCCAAGCATGAGGTAATAAGGACTTGTCCTACAGTGGGGCAGTGATAGAGGAGATAAAGGAGCATATTCAGGAAATGTTGCAAAATGGAAACGAACAGGCCTTGACACCAGCTTGGCTATGACCATGGAGACAGGGGTAGTAAGAGAGAAGGAGGAATCCAGGATAACTCCTAAACTGCTATGGTGCTGCCCTCAACAGTAATAAAGAAGTCAGAAGAAGGAGAGGATTTAGGGAGAAATACAATAAGTTCCATTTTGGAAATATTGAGTTTAAGATATCTATTTGAGATGCCTGAAAGGTAGGAGGAGATGCAAGACCAGAGGTTAGTAGAGAGCCTGGGACAGAGTGCGTATTTCCAAGATTCCTCAACCTAGAGATGTTAATTAAATTCATAGGCTTTGATGAAATTACTTAATGAAGTAGAAGAGTATATACATATGCATATGCATAAATAATACCATACCACCATGAGAATAAAAGTATATGCATTAAAAAAATGACTAACAAAAATTTAGAATAATTTGAAAAATCACATTACTACAAACCACAAAGAATTGGTCATTTACCATTCAAAATGCATTAGGCCATGTCTAATAGACATTGATCAGCTGATGTGAGGTGTGTGGATTGGGGTGTTTTCAGTCAGTCTGATCTTATCTTGACAAGATTCAAAATAATTAGATTGACTATGCTTCTGAGCAAATTAGGCTATGCTGAGGATTGGATCAGCTTTTCAATGATTTCAGTTTTTGTGCAATGGTCGAGTATCACCGACAAAAAGAATGCCATCAAATTTTAAGGGAGATTCATAGGCTAGCCCAGATGTTACTAGGAAGGCAAGGAGTACAGGAAATCTCCAAGTAGGAAAGAGGCTCCATCACTTTGAGGCAGTCCCTCAGTTCTCCATTCCTCTTTCTCAGAGGCTTCCTCTTCTCTAACTCTGATTAACAAACCATGAATAGCAGAGGGTATCCAATGGAATATCTATAAAAGCACAATATCTGGGACATGGCAAGCTCTTAATAAATGCTTACTCCCTTCTCTTCCCTACATGAGTCCACTCTTACTACTGATGGCCTCAGCATTTGTGAGAAAGTATGCTCCAAGTTTATAGAGCAAACATTTTGTTACTTTTCTAACTATACCATGTTATTAAATATCTTTGATTAAAAAGACAAAATTTCCACACTTCTTCTGGTTTGGCAGTAAAGCATTAATCAAATGAGATGAAGAGGAGAAGCAAGGTCATACAATAAATTGAATGTGGTATTTGGAGTCAGAGAGACTTGGATTTGAATCTTGTGTCTTACTCATCGCTCAAGTAAACTTTCTGGATCCCAGCCTCTTCATTTGAAAAATGAAAGGGCTGGACTCAGTGACCCCTACAATACCTTCTGCATCTAAAGCTATGATCCCAGGAGTCTATGTGAAAGAGTTCTTTGGACTTCAGAATTCTTCCCTAAAATATTATTATTCTGTTTTCACAGATCAAGATGAGTACAGGATTTTTAGAGTATCAAAGTAGATCAGTGCCATAGCAAAGTATTCCTTCAATGATAGAGATTTTCCCAAAAGATTTCTGAAGTGTATCTTCCTTTAAGAAATGTCATGTTAATTTGGGGTACATGTTCAGGGAGGACTAGCATTCTAGTGCGAGGATTTGCTGAGACCTTTCCAGGGCTTCTCATACCTTTGGTGTGTGTCCACCTTCTCCCAATTCTCACCTGTGGTTGCAAAACTATAGCATATGCAACAGCCACACCCCATTAAATTGTCTCTAAAAGCAAGATAAATGAGACTGAGGGAAACTAACAGACCTTAAACCCATTGATGAGTTAGTGGAGTATCTACCTCAAACATGTGAAGACTTCACCTGGTAGAATGGGCAGATGAGAACAATTTGTCCCAAGGTTATGAAGGTGCTTAAGTAATTGCTGTGCAACTCTTAGAGCCTGGCCATATATCAAAGACACCAAGGTCATCCACTGCATCCCAGGCCATCTCCAGTCATCCTTGTCCTGTCACTGGACTTCTGTGACTCTGGAAGAAAGAGTGAGTTTGATGACTGTAACCTAAGACTAATGTAGTCAGATAAGGCTAAACAGAGGACCCTGAAAGATAAATAGGGATTGAATAGGCAGCAAAGGGATAAGAGATGGTCTAACCCTTCTCTCTCTAGACCAATCAGATCCCTAATCTGAGACCTGAAAGGAAAGTACATGGTAGTTCTTTTAACCATTTTACAAATTATATTCCTCTGTCTCTCTCACAGGCACAGGGCACACACATAGGCTGCTTATAGTTATTTGCTCTAAGAATCACTGTCAAGTGCTTCAAGGACTGTGGAAGAAAAGGGAAAAAAAATTTAGGCAATGTAGGATTCCTATCATGTTTGCCAGTCACTGGTGGCTGTAACTGGATGCATCATTGTTCTTTTGTCAATGATCCTCAGAAGCTCAAGAGATTAAAAAAACTTTCAAAGGGCGATCCTCAGACCACAAATGAGGTATTTGCCCAATGACTCCAACCCCACAACTGTGCCTCCTTTTCACAATGAAAATAGGAGGGCAGAAAAGAGAAAAATTAAATGAGACTACATAATATTTAATCTTTTCCAAAATGCTAAATTCATTTGGAATGCAAAATCTTGAATCGTTGAGCATTAAATAGAGAAGGAACTTGAGTGTTTGGGACTTATTAAGGGAAATTTATGCCCTTGAAGCCAGGGCAAGAGGTAACCTTTAGAGGGAAAATATTTATTTTATAAAGTAGAATATCTCTCCCCAAGTAATTGCCTATGGTTAGGATAGGATTCCAGACAATTAGATTTTACATTCAAGTTGAATCCATGTAGTTTTTTAATAACTCCTAAGAAGTTTATATATAATCATGAACAAGTCTTCCCAAGCCACAAAGGGTCATAGATTAGAGGGATTACCTGACCTGTCCTTTATAGAAACCAGATGTCCTGGCCTCCCAGTCATTAGTAAGAAAGAACTATGCTCTCAGGTTCTATTCTAGGATTCTCTGTTTATATGAAGTTATATGTAACTGGATCCTCTTTGAAAGTCAAGCTGGGTAGAAGCCATTTAAAACTATTTCATTTCTAATTATAGGCTAGATAGAGCAGCTTTCATGCAAGAGTGGGATCAGTTCAGAGACTGTCAAACTTCCAAACACCCATTGGCTGGCAGGTGGTCTGACAGAGAGTTTTCCCTTGTCCAAGATAACCTTGGCTCACAGAATAAGCAATCTAAATTTAAAAGAAATGTCAACCTTGAAGACCAAGTTGGTGAAAATAAAGAGCAACCTCCCCCCCAACTCTTTTAGGTTGTACTTTTCAAAGCTGGCACTTGTTCCTTGTTTTTATCAGCTTCAGTGGTTTCCTTTTGCCTGTAGGATAAAATACAAACTCCTTTCGTCATTTAAAGTCCTTGACAAAATGGCTCCAAACTGTCTTCCAAGACTGATTTCACCTTACTCCCCATTATGTACTCTCTGTTTCAGTCAAACTGACCTATTTGTTATTTCTCACATGCGATATTTTGTCTCCCTAAGCTCTAAGCTTTTGCTCCTCTTCACACACTATAGAGAAGTCCAATTGACCTTCCATGTTTTTGTACAATCTGTCTCTCATATCTAGAATGTTTTCTCCTCATGTCTATCCTCTTGGAATCCCTGCCTCCTTTCAAGGTTCAACTCAAGTGTCCCTTCCTACCTGAGCTCCAAAGTTATCAGTGATCTCCATCATCACCATATTAATTGGCAAATATTTTGCATTTGGTTCTCTCTGTATCTCTGTTGTTTCCTACTAGCTTGAATGAAGGTCATTATTATTTCAATTTGGGGGATTTGTTTGTGTATAAAGACTGATAACCCACACTGGTTCCTCAGATAACCCTATATTAATAAAATCATAGGGCCAGTTCTGTAAAACAGCTTATCCATTTCCAAGTTATAGTTTACCTGGATTTTAGCAAAGGATTTGATAAACTCTCCTCTTATTTTCTGGAACAGAGAAATATGGACAATGCAGTCATATAATTAAGAGGCTTTGGAACTGGTTGAATAGCCAGGCTCAAAAAGTTCTCATTATTGGTTCCATATCACCTTGGCAGGAAATCTCTAAGAGAATGATGCCCTAGGATCTGTACTTGGCTTTGCACTTAACATTTTATCAGTGACTTCTATAAAGGCATGGATGGCATGCTCATCAAATTCACAGATGACACAAAGCTCAGCAGGAGAGATAAAATAGTACAAGATAGAGTTAGGATCTAAAAAGGTCTTGACAGGCTAGAGCATTAGCCTGGCAGATGATTGTCAAACCATCAAATAAAAGAAAAACTTAGGAATAAATATAAAGTTATATATTTGGTCTCAAAAATCAACATTGCAAATACAAGAGGACAAAATATGGCTAGACAGAAATTTATCTAAAAATATCTGGGAGTTTTAGTGAGTGGAAAGCATATTATGAGTCAGTCATGTGATCAAGTAGCCATAAAATCTAATATGATCTTGGATTACACTAATTGAGGCATAGGAAACTATTGTTCCCCTGGTATGCTTCTCTAGTGCCACCTCATATAGAATATTGTGCTTAAGTCTTGGTGCCACATTTTCTGCAGAACACTGACAAACTGTCTTCCTTTGGATATTCTCAGTATGATAGATCTTTACTTGAAGATAGTTATTACATCTCCCATCCCAAGAGTCTTTTCTTCTAAAGGCTATTGTCACAGATCAGAGATATCATATGAAGATTCTGGAAGTGCTTAGCTATATCATATGGAGAAAGAATTAGGTTTTTCCTATTTGACTCCAGATAACAGAACCAAGAACATTGGAGTAGCCATGGGAAAGAGCAAATTTAGGCTTCCTAACAAGGAGAGCTATTGAAAAGTAGAATGGGTTATTTCAAGAGCCTTCATAGAAGTCTCCAATATTTAGGTTAGATGATCATTTGTTGGACACAGGAGAGTAGTGATTCCTTTTGGGGCATGATTGAGTTGGATGACTACTGGAATCCCTTCTAATCTTGTATTTTCTTAGCCCATGGATTTCACAACTCATCTATTTACCATACTTTCTCTAAGAGCAATGGGTCCTTTCTCCCCAACTCAGAGTTAAGGTCAAATAGAACATTTCTCTCCACCTCTACTATCCCATATTCAGATTCATTTTTCAGTTCTAGTAACATCAATCTCACTGTGAAAAAAAAGTATTTGGATGATTGGGGCGGGGGAAAGCCTTCAGGAGACATTATTCTCTTTTGAAAGTACTATGACTTTGAGTCTGTTCACTTCACAGAGTCTTCAAAGGATATTATCTCTCTTTTGGTTTTCTTCCTTGCTGATCTGTTCCCGAATAGCAACTTTGGGATTGGGATTCCCCTTTAGAATCTCGGAAGCTCCCCATGTCCCAAGAGGGTTTTCTCCCCTAGAAATCAGCATCCTTGTGTGAGCCTACCCTCTCCAACCATATTCATTCTACCACTGTTCCCAGTTCTAAAAATTACTGTCTTTGGCTATGCATCTTCTACCTGGTGTAATAGAAAGAACATTGGATGTAGGATCAGCAAAACTGAGTCTGAGTCACATGCCTTATTATGGGACTTCGAGCATATCCCAGATCTCTCTGAATCTTAGTTTCCCCAATTATAAAATGAAGGAGGTTGGACTAAATGATCTCCAAGAAACCTTCAAGTTCTAAAACTAAGGCATAAGTTCTTATTATTTCAATGAGTAAAATTCCAGTAGGTACTAATTTCTTTTTAATATCATGTGGCCAGTATACCCTAGTTCTAAGTTTCATCTACCTACCATACTTGATCTAAGTTATGATGATACTACCCAACTCCTGAATAAGGTAATAGTCTTCTTCTGCTAGGGTCTTACTGGATTATAATAATTGTTTTCCTCTACTGAATTCAGCTCTCAATTATCAGATGACCCTATCTACTACCTTCTACTGCCTCAAGTGACATGTTGCTGCAGGTTACTTGTATTTCCTCTTATTCTATGGAGGCAGAGGTAGAAGGATGAAATGGCCAGCTACCACTGAGAGATACAAAAGGCAGAAGCAGCAGGGCCAAAAAGTTTATACTAAACTGAATGTGCTTTTTCTCTGCCCTTGAAAGCACAGAATTTTTTTTTAGAATAATGCTTATGGTTCTCCAACAAAGTCCTTTTGTCTAATACTATCAAATGGTATAGACATAAGGAGTCCACAGCTATTCAGGGGTCAGAATATTGACTGAAAAAGTCAGCTTTCTGAAAACTGTTCTATCAGCAAGACTTCATTTTCCAAGTCAGACAAAGACAGGGACCTAACAGGCAACAGGAAGGTAGAACTAAAACAAATGTGTTTTGAAATCTTTTTTCATATAAGCTAATTATGTCCTTTGATGGTTTTTTATATAAAACTAGATTAACAGAAAAGGAAGAGAGGGAGGGAGGAAGAAAGGAAGGGAAAGAGGAAGGGAGAGAGGGAGGAAAGGAGGGAGAAGGGGAGGAGGGGAGAGAGGGAGGGAGGAAGGATATCCTAAGTAGTAGTAATGTGCCAGGCATATTGTATCTTTGTAAAGATAGAAATGCAAGCAAGAAGAAAAATAGTCCCTTTCTTCAAGGGGTTTACATTCTACTGGGGGAAGAAAATATACAGAAAGTTAGGGAAGGTATAATGTTAAAGTTCAGTAAAAGTAAAAAACCGGGATGGGACCAGGAGAGGAATGAGGGTATTCAGCCTGAGCATCTCTACAAAAGGGAGGTCTCAAAAGGAACTCACCAAAGAGAGAAAACAGGGAAGTGGTCCAGGATGAGTATGCCATAAGTGATGTTCCAGTATAAGCCAACAGTAGAGGGAGCATGATCTTGAAGTTCAGAGAAAGTTGGGACCTAGAGTAAGAGGGAGAAATAGTAAATGATTATTAAATGTTTGCTGACTGGCGGACTAGTGTAGCCTGGGGTTACAGCTCTTCCCTACAAAGCTCACAGCTCTAGCCACAAGGGCTTCTGGCCACTATCTACATGGATCTACTCTGAAGACCAAATTTTACATTGAGTTACATGGGAGGGAGAGCAGAGGAAGATGAAGAAGTGATGGATAAGATCTCAAAAATAATTCTCCCGTTTCCAAATTGTTAGACAAATCTGTATCCTTCATGCCTTCTAATATTGGGGATGGACCTCTCCCAAAGGAACTATTCCCTCTAAGTTTCAGTTGTCTGCTGATGACCCCTGTCTCCCATTTGGAAGAATTAGAAAGTGAGCTGCCACCACCTCTAAGAGGCCCAAAAGTGGATCAGGTGTAGCACCAATGCTCCCTTGCTTAGAAGCCAGTAGATGACCCAATCATCTAATTTATGCAGGTTCACTCAGGTTCCCTGACAACCCATCCTGATTACCTCCCTTTACTTGGGACCTTAAGCTTGATTTTGTCTCTGCCCTCTAGACTCTTACCATTGCTATTCAGCCCCTTTAAGCAATTGTTTGCAGTACTTGGCCATGACTTTTGATTCTGACTTATGGTTTTTGCCCTCCCAGTAATAATGACTGGCCTTAATAGAGATTTGGCACCTCTTAGAATCATTTGATTTTCCTCACTTACTCAGACACCCGAGACTAACAATAGAAAGTGGATTTTATGTTAAAAGAAACAGTGATTAGAGTTGAATATAATAGACTCTCATTAAAAATGTGGCTAATTGGCTTTTTCTCTACTGTTATTAGATAATCTTTGGTCTTTAGCCCTGGCAGAGATATGCCCCAGGTAAATGAGCACCAAAATTTTCCTTTTTAATATTGAGAGGATGAAGTTTTATTTTTAGTATCTCATGCAATAAGAGCCCTATAGGCAATGGTGCTCCAGGTAGATCTTTAATGGGGGAGAGGAAGTTGAGAGAGAAAGACAAACTTTTATATTTAATCTGCATTAAACTTTTCTTCATCACTTTCTTCAGTCTAGAGAATCAACAAAACAATAAACCAAACTCTGATGTGTTTTTTGCTAGTAATGCCCACACTGAAAATTTTAAATTGACTCCAGTTACTCCATATCTGTGGGGTCCCACAGGAATTATTACCCCCATTTTACAGATGAGGAAGCTGAGATTTAGAGTTTAAGTAACACAGAGAAGCATCAAAAGTGAGATTAGAACATGGGTCTTCCCGACCCCAAGTCTAGCACTTAATATTTTTCTGTTCTTTACTCCCTGCTTTTTCACCAGTCACCTTGATGCCCAAACAAGAGATGATGTCCCGATGGTCATATATATATATATATATATATATATATATATATATATATATATATATATATATAATTTCATCCTTACAACACCCCTGTAAGGTACTATTACTATTCCCATTTCACAGATGAGGAAACTGAAACTGAGAGAAGTTATGATTTACCCAGTGTCATATAGCCAGTGAATATTTGAAATGAGATTTCAATTCATATCTTCTTGACATTAGTTAAAATCTAGCCTTATGAAGATGATGCATAGAAACGCTTAATTTTTTATTACAAGATAATTCTTTGGTGATGTGGTTCAGGGTTCAATTTTGAATTTAAATAAATACAATTGTACAACAATAAATTATATTGGAATGAGATTTATCATGACTTAACTATCTTTTGTTGTTTTTTTAATCTTTTATTATTCTGTCCTTCTGACTCCCCCCACTCATTTTGAGTAAATAAAAAAAATGCTTGATACAAAGTTATATGGGCAACAATGGCAACAACAAAAATTTCCATATTAAATTGTAAATCCCTGCACTACTCCATTAATAATAAACCACTAATGGTTTCTTTTTGGATCGGACCCATCACCCAGTTTAGAGTATATTCAACCAGAATCTAGTCCTCAATCTTGCCCACAATATTACCATGAAGTTTTGTAAAATGCATCACCAAAAACTAGGTAAACTCTTCCTATAGCCTTTCCCTGATCGAGTCTCATTGTCAAAAAAGGAAATGAGATCAGTGCCCCATGAGCTGTTCTTAATAAAGCCCAAACTGATTCTTCATGATCACTGCTTCCTCTTCTGGCTGTTCGCCAGCCATATTTTCTGTAAGTGATGGCAGAATTTTTATGGGATTAAAGTCAAGCTCATTATGCAGACTACATTCTTATCCCTTTTTTGAAAATTGAGACAGAATTTGTATTTGTCTTGACCTGAAGTATTCTTCTTGCTTCTATAACTTTTCAGAAACCTTTGATGATCATTGAGCCATTCTTTCTGTATCCTGAGTTCTGTATCTTGTATCCTATAGTTCATCTGGGACAAAGACAGCTAGGTGTTCTCTACCTGCCGCATCTCCCTATTTATCTTGGGTATTAACAACATATTAGACTGGTTTACTTAACCGTTCTTTGTTAAAGGAAGGGTCTTTTCTTTTTTTGGCAAGGAAATGGGGATAAGTGATTTGTCCAAGGTCACACAGCTAGTAAATATAAAGTATCTGACCTCAGCTCCTCCTGACTCCAGGAGTGGTACTCGCTGCCCCAAAGGAAGAATCATAAAGTCCAGAATTGGGGACAAGATGGAGGAATGGTCCAAAATATTACTATACGATAAAAAACAAAAGACACAAAAAATAATATCTATGACTTTTTAAGTCACCCTCCAAACCAGCCATTTTGCAAAAGGGCATCACTAAGACAAGTATTCAATAGATCCAAGAGTCTCTTGGGGATGTGGTTAAAAAAGACAAAAGATGAGGAGCAAGTAAGTAGTCTTTAGTCATAGCTCCAGCCTTATCCATGAATCTGTGAAACACAAACACATACACACACACACACACACACACACACACACGCACACACACACAAATCCCTTCTGACAAGAAAGTAATTGGCTAGCTCCCCTTTCAGTCTGTTGTCCCAATCTTTCTGCCCTCTGCGTCACCCTCCTGTCCTTACCTCCCACTTCCTCAGCACCTTGGCTGATCAGAATTGCGGTCACAGCTACCTAATGTCACAAAAAGATGTGGCTGCAGGCTAAATGGACTATGAACACAACCACCATTTCTAAAGAGCTCAGGTGACTAGTCCCAAAAACAAGAACTCCCAAACCTGTTACATCTCATATATTCCCAGATATCTTTAGGCAAGGAGAGCAGAGTTTATTTTCACAGTGCGACTTCATGTCTTCTCAAATATCTGCCTGAAGCACACATCCCCAACTCCTGTGCATGGAAGGAAAAAAAGAGGGGAAACTACTTTCCATGGGAACTACTAAGTATAGCTTACCCAACTGACACCAGCTTCATAAAGGAAATAGGATGCCAAGTTTAATCCCATGTGATAGAGGGAAGACCAACCTATAAATCCTCACTGGCTGGATTTGTAGAATCTGATAGATATCTAATTGCACAACAGAACCACCAGCAAATATACCCATAGTACCTCTTTTTTTACTACATAAAGGAAAATGACCAAATTCAGCTCATAAAAAAAAAACAGCTACAAAGATGAACCTCCCATCCCTCCCCATTACCACTGCCTAGACTTGCATAAAAAGAATACATTGGGGCATATATTTTTCCTATAGTTAATTTTTATAATTTTCATATGGCTTCTTTAAAGAGGCCCATGGGGCATCTAGCAAACAGAGGAATAAGGAAATGATGGACACAGCTCAGATTTGCAGAAGATGAGTAATCATGAAAACATGATTTGGGAAAAGGACTTGGGTGGTCATGATAGTCCAGAGAGGTTTTGTTAGTGTCACTAATCTATTCCTATAACTATCCTTTGATTTCTCTTACTAAGAATTTATTATCTTGAATGTATTTTCATCCAAACCAAGGAGATAAAAGGCTGAAAATGTAGGAGGGGAAGGGAGGAGAGAGAGAGGAGATTGTTCCAAACAGCTGGATGGGCTCTTTGAGATCCATAATTCTGGTCTTATCCTCCTTACTGTACTTTCTCTAAGCAAGACCATGACAAAATCATCCCAAATAGTTGAGACCTTCTGCTTTTAAAGACCTCCAAGGAAATGTGAAAACCTCCCTCAACAACCTGTTATAATGATTGCCAGAACTCATCAACAGGAAACACTGCTTTGTAACTAACCTAAATTTCTCATGCTACAAATTTTATCTTGAATGCTCTTATTCTCTGCTCAGTGGAGATGGGAAGCATCTGGTGAGTCTTTCACTTTATGGTACTTGAAGAATGTTATTAAATCCCTTGCTCAGCCATCTTTTCCAGGCTAAATAACCTAGGTCCTTTCATTTTCATCATCCTATCACAGGTAAAATCCCATTAGAGCAAAGACAATTATAGCAAAGTTTTCTCTTTAACAAATTTATTTCTATTTTTGCAACAGTGATAAAGTAATTCTTATCATCCTAAGTGTTTGTCACGTTTTTCCTCCCAGGGGGAGAGCAATAGTGTAAGCTATCACAAATTGCTTTTCTTCCATAGTGATCTTTTTATGTCTGTTGTTTTGTCTATCCCTACCCAACTATCACCTAACAGAATATTCAAAGGAACTACATTCAATGTTGTGTAATTCATATAAATTTAGCTCCAGCCCCCATTCCAGCTCAGCTAAGAACACTTTGATTCAGTTTATAGGTTATCTAGTAGACTAATGAAGGGACCTTTTTTGTTTTTGTTTTTCTTCAGCCATTTTCAGTGACTCTTTGAAGTTTTTTGGCAAAGATACTGGAGTGGTTTGCCATTTCCTTCTCCAGCTCATTTTACGATGAAGGAAAAGGGTAAGTGACTTGCCTAGGGTCACACATCTAGTAAGTAACTAAGGTCAAATTTGAACTCAGAAAGATGAGTTTTCCTGACTCCAGGCTCAACACTCTATCCACTGAGCCACTTACTTTGCATTATAAAATATAAACACTTAATCAAAAATAAAACAGTTAAGAAATAGGAAAGCATTCTCAGTATACACATACTCAGGGATTAGAATCCCATTCCTCAGTGAAGAGTAGGGGGAGAGTCTCTACTGAAACTCCCATTCCAGGGTTAGGGAACTCATGGAAGATGAAAGCTGGAAAGAGCCACTGCTATAATGATTGGCTGTCTTCATTGTCAGGAAACACTGCATTTTAGCTAGCCTAAATTTCTCATACTATAAATTTCATCTTGAATTATCTTAATCTGGGTATCTTATTGTACACTCACAGGATCTCAGCAGATAACCCTCTATCTCTCAGCAACTCTGAGCTTGTTCTCTGTGGTCCATCCCCAGTTACAGCCTTCTTCTCCCACCAGGAAGCATCCCAATAAACTCTTCTATATTCTTCCCCTCCCTCACAGAAGGCTCTTCATCCCACTCAGGTGCATATCTCAGGATGCAAAGTGAATACATGCAGGTAAGCCTTAACTTCCTTTGTTGCCCACCTCAGTTCCTTCTCAGCTTCTGTCTTCTTGACATTTTGGTACATGAGGAAATAGAGGCTGGAAACTTGTCTCACAGAGCAATCACTCCCTGGGCCCAGGCATCCTACAAACTAGAATTGGGTTGGCCTTGGTTGTTCCAAGAATCAATGATCATAGAGTATGTTGGTTCTGAAAGGGCAAAAAGGGAGCAAGTATTTTTAAACATCTACTATGTACAATTTTGCTAAGTGCTTTAAAAAGCATTATTTCATTTGATTGGGGTAAGGGAAACCCCAGACTTTTTTCAAAGAGAACCAAATTTAAAAGGGGAAACCTATAACATGTACTTTGATGCCTTGCTTTGCCTTGCCTTGCCTTCCTGCCAAACTTTTCATAGCAAACCATTCCTTCCAAAAATCTATTTAAGAATGAAAATTATGAAAACCAAGTGTTGACCATGGTCATAATCCAAGACTTTCATTTTTTTCTTCTCATTTCCCTGAATCTGAATGCAAATACTACAGGCAGCCTCTTAATTGTCCCAGTTCCTTCTCTCTTCTCATCATCTGATTTTGATCTCAAAATCTCTTCTTGGAAGTTGAGACCTAACCAGAACTATTCCCAATCAATTTATTTAAATGCCCACATAATTAGCCAATTAGCCAGTCAGCCACTCAAGTTAAAAAAAATCTATAATTTTTCGTTGAGTCTAAGATGTTTTGAGAGTTCTTGGGGAGTTTTTTTGAAGTCATGCATTTTTATATTCTCTTTACTTTTTAAGTCTTTTACTGCTATTCAGAAGTTCAAAACAGCCCAAAATAATCTGATGTATCACAGGGGGAAAGGAAGAAAAGAGAAAAGGAAAAATACTTGGTTGTCATAACTAGAAGGGAGCCCATAGTGATAGTGCCCCTCCCATGATGTGCTGGTAAATGAGTAAAAACAGGTTCTCTGGGCAGGGGAAGGCTAGAGATGGGGAGTGAGAAGAGAGGAGGTATACTACAAAAACACTTTTAAGTCTGAATATTAACATCTCCCTCTCTTTTGTAAGTCCAGACCTGATATCAACAAACCCCGAACTAAATCCAACCTATCATTGTTTTTGTATAGCCCATAAGCCAAAAATATTTTTAACATTTTAAATTAAAAGGAAAAAAGTCTTCTTAGATCACAGGTTGTACAAAACCTAGGGGTGGGTTGGATTTGGACCATGAGCCATAGTCTGCAAACCCCTAGTCTAGAAGGCTGAGTTAAATCTAACAAGATGAAATTTAATAGAGATTTTTAAGGGTTTTTTTCTATTTTATTTGTTCAGTTTCATTTTTTAACATTTATTTTCTTTTCAATTTACAGATCAAAACAAACATTTCCATAATATAGTACAATAAAAAAGATGCTTGCACCTGAACCTGCAAATCTACCATATACAACTTTCTATTCTCTCCCAATAAACAAAATTATTATGTAAATTTCTTTTTTTCTTTTCTCTTCCCTCCCAACCCTCCCTATCTTAGAGATGACTATGTACATAGTAGATGTTTAAAAAATGCTTGCTCCTTTTGTGCCTTTTCAGAACCAACATACTCTATGATCATTGATTCTTGAAGCAACCAAGGTCAACCCAATTCTAGCTTCTAGGATGCCTGGGCCCAGGGAGTGATTGCTCTGTGAGTTATGATGTATGTAGAAATATGAATATATATGTATAAGAATAGGTTTATATATATATACAAATAAATGTAGGTATATGTGGATGTATGCATATGTATATGCATATATATATATTTACACATATAGATACAAAGTGCTCATATAAATCTCATTTGATCCTCACTACAACCCTGTAAGATAGGTGCTATTATTATTCTCATTTTACAGATAAGGGAGACAGTTGTTGCTTTGGTGGTGGTGGTGTTAGTGGTAGTTGTAATTAGTTGTTGCTGTTATATGTCCTTCCTTCCCAAAGAAGACCATGCCAAGGAAAGCGAAGTGGATTTGAGTAAGGGAGGGCTGTGTTAAGTCACCAGCCTCATTTTCTCCTCCAGAGTCATCTCGGTCCAGACAGATAAGGGAACTGAGGGAGGGAAATGTTCAGTGACTTGCCTAGGGCAAGCTAAGAAATGTCTGGAGCTGAAATGGAACTCAGGTCTTTTTGATTCAAGGTTCAACCCTCTGTACATTTTGCCACCTAAGTGCATGTTGTGATATGGCAGCCAAAATACCTACCACTGTAGACTGAAGCACTATATTACTATAGTATTGGGACTGGATTAAGAAGCAGAGTTTCAGAGAATGAGGACATGACAGCCCTTCTGAATTCTTCCTGAAAAGTCTGACTCCTTCTGAAATATTGTGCATAGTTCTAAGAGCCACAGTTTTGAAATGATATCAATAATCTGGTGAGTATCCAAAAGAATCAAGGCGATAGCTCAGTGGATAGAGCACTGGACCTGGGAATCAAAAAGACCTGAGTTCAAACCTAGTCTCAGACATTTACTAGTTGTGTGACCCTGGGTAAGTCACTTAACCTCTCTGTGTTTGCCTTAATCCACTAGAAGAGGAATGCCAAACCATTCTAATATCTTGGCCAAGAAAACCTCATGGTCAGCATGAGTATGCTATGGTCTGCAGGGCCACAAAGAATCGGACACAACTGAACAACCACCTAAAGAAAGGCAACCAAAATAATGAAAGATATGGGGGGTCCACATCAAGAAAATTAATTGAAGGAACGGGGAGTATTTAACCTAGGAATAAGAAACATGGCTGAAATATTTGGACAACAACAATTATTCCCACCTTATAGATAAGGAACATAGTAGAGCTCTTTGAATATTTTAAAGGGTGTCACATTCATTGTAATTCAAATGTCTAATTCTAAGTAGAATTAGACTCGTTCTTTTGACTTCTGAGAAAAGTATCAGGAGGAATAAAGTTGAAAATAAACCAAAGGAGATTTAACATCAGGAAAAAAATTTTAATAACTAGAATTATACTAAAGTAAAATGGACTACCAGTGGGAATGGGGTCCCACTTGTTGGAGACTTTCAAGCAGAAACTGGTTGACCACTTGCTGAGTATGCTGTAGCTGTCATTCTTTCCTAAGTATAGGTAGTACTGGATGACGGTTGAGGACCCTTAAGTGTCCAAGATTCTGTAATTGTGTGAATCACAGAGTGTTTGAGTGCCCTGGAAACCATTTAATCCAATCCCTTCATTTTTAAATCTCCACTGAAGTCTTGCTAGTTGAAGCAGCTTCCCCAAGGTCACATTGTAAACTAAAGGCAGAGCATGAAGGTTATAGCAGACCCTGGTTTTCTGAAAAAGCTTCTGATTGGAGAAATGATGCATGCAATGAACTGAAGGGGAAAGGGGAAAAAGCACGTGTGGATGATGGAAGATAAAATAGCTTGGCTAGAACATAATCAAATGGGTAAAGTAGAACAGAAAATTAGACCTAAGGATCAGGAACTAGCTTAGAGCACAAATCTCAGCTTGAAACCCAACATGAAATCACATTTAAGAACTGAAATGGTTACTTGGTTACAGGTCCAACTTTGCAAAAACCCACAAAGCCCTTTGTCAATCAAAGGTTGTTGTCAAAATGAATAAATCAATTGAGAAACATAATGAAAAGGCATCTGGTGAGATGAGAATATATGTTAACCATCAACATCAGAGAATCTAGGATTTAACAAGTATTCTCTGGCTTATATTTGACTAAGGATTAAGATGCTGAAGGGTATGTTGGTTAAAAAGGGTCATTGTTATAATGTACCCAAATCAAACAATCCTTCTCCCTGTGATTCCCAATGATTCTCATTTAACTAAGGATGAATTGCCAATAGACCCGTGTAATCAGAAACTTAATCTGCCCTTTCATTATGAGCTCTGTAATGTGACAAAAAGGCATTCATGTCATCTAAAGACAAAAAAAAAAATCCATTGACTGGCAGCTATTCGAAAAGTCTCTTTATCCCACAAAGAAAATCAAGGGGGCTAAAAGCTGTTAAACCTGTCACTGGGTGTTCAAATAGGCCAGTAGTTCTTACAAAAACAGACTCAGAAGAGCTAACGGGGAAAACTGGGGGTTTGGACCAACCTTATCACGTCCCAATTCAATTGGCTTAACTGTTATCCAAGACCAAATCAAATTTTCAGCAGCCCTTGGTCTAGTGGGGGGGGGGGGGATTGTTGCTAACAGGGTTTGTCCTGGAGAAAATTATAAAAAATACAGGATTTTTTTTAATTCTTCCCTCCCCCCAACACACACCTCTCTGTTACCACCTCCCCTTTCTTCTGCCATTCTATTGCATTCTAACACTTCTTCTATCTCAGTTATTTCATTTGCTCACCAAAAGATTGAGGGTGGAGCAAGGAAAGGAAGGGGAAGCTAATCAAACTTATGCACAATATGGTGTTAGGATTTCTTTTCCATCGAGGGTCCCAAGAAAGCTCACTTAGGTGCAAGGATTGCTCTAGGAAGGTTAGCATCCACTGAAAAGCATAGGCCCTGAACTCACTAGAGCAAACAGAAGACACACAAGTTCAAATAAAGAAAGAGAATATTTAAACAAGTAATATTGCAAAATAAAGGGCAGTAAATTGGTACAGTGGATAGAATGTCCAGCCTGGAATTAGGAAAACTCATCTTCCTGAATTAAATCTGATCTCAGATACTTAGTAAGCTGTGTAACCCTGGGCAAGTCACTTAACCTTGTTTACCTCAGTTTCCTCATCTGTAAAAATGAGCTAAAGAGGGAAATGAAAAAACACTCCAATAACTTTGCCAAGAAAACCTCAAAAGGGTCATGAAGAGTCAAACATGGCTGAAATGACTAAAGAACAGCAACAATTACCTTCATTTCACAGATAAGGAAACTAAGTCTCAAAAAAAAAATTTAGCTACAGTAACACAATGAATGTCTGAATATTCTCTCCTGACTTCAAGTCATTACCCTTTCTGCTATCATGCCTCACCATGATACCTCACCTAAAATACAATCCCTTAGGATGTTTGCCCAAATATTAGAATTTCAGGTATCCTGAGGGCAATCTTTCCTCTTAGCAATCTATTCTACTCCAAAATATCCAACTGTCACCTCAAAATCAAGGGTGTCTAAATTTCTGTCTCTCACCCAGTCTTTCAACCCTAATTGTCCATCTTCCCTCACAAACTCCCTCTTCCATCTACCCGTTTTCCTATTTCTGTTAATGGAACCATCATCCTGCCAGTCACTCACAGTCAAAACTAGTTTTATCCCCAAGTCTTTCCTTTCCTGCACTTTCCTGCTCAAATCTAATACCTGGTCTTGTCACTTTTGCATAATGAATTATCCTAATATTCAATATCAATACAGTTAAGCTCAGTTTGCAGCTATTTATAGTTAAATAAATGAATGTCAGTACATGAAATGTCATAACGATTTTTTATATTCCTCATCCTTGTCGATCTTAATTGTATTATGGCATTACATTACATTAATGTACCACAATTTATTTACCATTCCTCCATTGTGGACATTAGTTGCTTCCAGTTTTTTTTTTTTTACCAATTATAATAATACTGCTCTGAAAATCTTTAATAGATGAGTCTTTTTGAAAATTTATTTTTGATAACACTTTCAGGATATACTACCAACAACTAAATGTTTTCAGTCAAAGGATTATTTTTGTAACTTTTGTTGTGTAACATCACATATTCCATCAGTTTGAAACATTATCAGTTAGTTCTCACCAACCCCACCAGTACTAAGTTTCATTGACTTTAAGAGTGTTTGCAAATTCAATGAATGTAAAGGAAGTTTGAGAAAGGACAGAGTAATAAGAACCAGTTTGCTATATTTCCTCAATAACATAGAAATGCTACCCTAAGTTCCCACAAGAAGCAGATGGAAAGGAAGGAGAAAAGATGAAACATTTAAAAAATTAAAATAGGAAAGTTCCTGAAAGAATGAAAGGAAAAGAATTATTGCAACTATGGTCCAAGTTGCTGTATCATCCTGATGCACTGAAGACCTTCAGTCAGCATCAGCTCTGTACTTCCACTTCTGATGCATTCTTTGCCACCCCAAGTATTAGCCATCCACCATGTCCCATCCATCAACCATGAGTTAAAAGTCATGAATTACTAAGGCCTCTTATACTCCAGTTCCTTCCCCATGAGTTGGCCTAGGCTCAACAGACCTGCAGTTGCCTCTTGAGTGCTCCCCATGAAATCCCATACCTCAAAGGGCTGGCAGAGCATCTCTCACAACTACCAGATATGAGAAAATCTAGCTCTTTACTCCAAAAAGAAGTTCTGATCTAAAGGAAACCCCCAGTTCCTTACTGCTGACCCACCCAGTGCCTAAAGCTTGATCAAAAAATCTTGGGAGTTAGCTGGCACCTTACAAGAACAGCAAGCACCTTGGGAACCTATTTCTTAGATCTTTCCCTTCTTTTCTGTCCCTCATGCCATCACCTTAGTTCAGGCTTCCATTATGTCTTGCCTGGACTATTACAATAGCCTTCATATCAGTCTTATTATTCTTCTCTGCCACTAATGCCAAGCCCTCTCTAATCAATACTAAAATAATTATCATATAACATCATTATTTCCAGTCATTCTTTTGCTTAAGGACCTTCAACAGTCCTTCTTTGAACCTATGAATAAAATCCTAGACTACACTCTAGAATCTCCATTACTTCCAGCCTCCATTTCTAGCTTTAGTTCACATTAAGTATCAAAAATTGACAGATATGAGAGATACAAAAATTAAAATGAAATTATCCCATTTTTGAACAGTTTACACTTTCCTGGGCAGAAATAATATGGGAAAATAGAAGTATATACACAATACAGGATATCCCCAAAAGTGTTAGCATAATTTTAAGCTTTAATAAAAGCTATAAATAACAAAAACTATTAATAAAATCTATAAAAGTTTAAAACTAAATTAAGATGTTTGGAACAGAACAGCTGCATCATTCAGTGGATAGAGCACCAGCCCTGGAGTCAGGAGTACCTGAGTTCAAATCCAAGCTCAGATACTTAATAATAATCTAGTTGTGTGGCCTTGGACAAGCCACCTAGCCCCATTTGCCTTGCAAAAACCTTTTTAAAAAAAGGGATGTTTGGAACACTATGAAATTACAAGGTAATTTGGGGGATAGCACTATCTGGTGGGAGAATCAGGAAAGGCAGATAGGAAGTGGTATTCCCGCTGAATTATAAAAGAAATTAAGAATTCTAAAAAGTGAAAGGGAGGAGGGAGTATACTCCAGGCTGAAGGACAGATTGTACAAAAGCTTGGAGATGGGTGATAATATTATATTTGAAGAATAACATGAAAAAGCTAATTTGAATAATACATATAGTATGTAAAGAGGAATGATGTCTAATAATGCTGGAAAGGGAGAATAAAGCTTCCTTATTAAGGGTTTAAATAATAGAATTATTTTTATCCTGAAGGCAATAGGTAACAACAAGAGTTTATTGAGCAAAGGAATGATGATTGTTCTTAGTCATTTAGTCATGACCCTTTGGACCATGAAACTCCAGGCCCTTCTATCCCCTACTATCTCTCAAAGTGCATCCAAGTTCATATTCATTGTTTCTATCTATCTTATCCTCTGCCGTGACCTTTTCCTTTTGCTTTCACTCTTTCCCAATATCAGAGTCTTTTCCAACGAATCCTGTCTTCTCAATATGTGGCCAAAGTATTTAAGTTTCAATATTTGACCTTGAATAGTCTGGATTAAATTCCTTAAGTAGAGACAAGATTAAATTTGTGCTTTATGAAAATCACTGTAGAGAAGAAAGCAAGGAAGAAAGTCAATTAGGACTCTCCTGTAATACTCCAGATACTGAATTTGGACAGTGGATGGACATGGAGAAGAAATGAGATGAAAGAATTGTTTTGCAGATAGGACTTTAGGGTGGTTCTAACTATAAACCTTGTTTCTTGGAAGGATGATGATGCTGTCAACAGAAACAGGAAAATTTGGAAGAGGGAAGGTTTTTAAGGGGAGAGCTAATTTCTGTTTTGAACATGTGTTTAAAGATCCCTAAAGGATAGTTAGTTTGAAATGTCTAACAAGTAGTTGTTAATACAGGATTGGCGCTCAGGGAAAAGGCCTGTGGTACTGTCTGGAGTACATAGATCTGGGAGTGGTGTGTGTGTGTGTGTGTGTAGATCATTAAAGTCAGGAGAAGTGATGGGGTCAACAAAAGAGAGAGTGTAAAGAAAGAAGAAAGACTAGTACAGAACTCATCACTCACTCACCCTTCCGGGCATGTCTCACAAGAAGCACTTTTCTACTCAAATGGCTGGGTTGCCACAGAACTAAGATTAGCATTACTTCCTTTTAGTCAAAATTAAAGGATGCTTGCTGCTTCAAGCTGTCATCCTGAAGTGGATTGTAGTGTGGGAAAGAGGGTTCTGGATGAAGGTGGATAGTTTGACAGATAAATAAGCAGCTATTCTAAACAAATCTGACAGATTAATTTCTGTGAACTTCTCAATGACCATGATTTCCCAGAGACTAGAGACCAAACTGTTTCATTTGTTTTCTATGGGAACAACACCAGTGAGTTGACACATACCCTTGAGGAGCCAGTGTATAGATAAATACCCTTTTTTGACACCTCTGTTTAATAGCAAAGGTTCAGAAACATTTGGCCAAAAAAATAGAACCCTTCACTTTCAAAGGAATTTAGGCAAGTCCCTTATCATAAAGTCTTTCCAAAAAGAACATTTTGCTTACTGATTGGTATTGAACAGCATAGGGATTGCTTATTGATTAGTGTTGGTCAACATAAGGCTACCAAGAAGAAAAGACTCTATTGAATATTTGAGTTCCTCTGAACCTGTTTGTCTAGAAGAAGCTCTAGGAGAGTGACTTCCCTCTCCCTTGGTAGTTATGTGAACAACTGCAGATTGAAGTAAAACCAAAAAAATGATACCCACAGTGACCACTATAATGGAAATGAAACAACACTAAAAGACAGCAGAATTCAGATTAAATGTAATGTTCTTTGGTGACAGAGCAGTAATGTTCTTCTTAGTAGAAAAGTAGCAACTATGGATGCAGAATGGTGAATATGGCATCATGCCAAATTGCTATGAGGTTGTTATTATTGCTGAGGTTTTTTTCTTTTGCTTAGCTGTTTTTTTTCTTAATTACAAGGGAAAGTTCTATGGGGGAAGCATGAAGGTTTTGGGTTTTTTTTTTTAAGAAAAGGGTGGCCTTTCCCCTTGTCTCCTCTAAATCAATCTTTTTATTTCACACTCACTACATAGAACATGGAAAGAATAATTGGCTGCTTTCTAAGAATACTGACTGTTTTCTTCCACAAGACTTTTCCAAGAGAAGATAGGGATAGCTATGCGAATTCTGTGTGGCATTGAAAAGAGAGACCTGTCCTCTTTCCTCCAAGAGGAACTTGGCAATATCAAAAAGTATAATTATAAAAAATCTAAGGGAATTCCTGCCTTGCAAAGTCCCACTCCAACATACCTAAAGGGGTCCATAGGACATCTAAAGGAGAAAAGCAAACTGGCAAAAACATATAGAGAAAGTGATAATGGAGGCAGGGTCCAGAACAGTGAAAACAAAGGCTAGGGTTAGAGAGAGGAGGTACTAACATTGGAAGTAGTCAAAGGAAAAGAAGAAAGAAGGGAGAAGTTTCCAGGTGATCAAGATTTCTTTTAATTCTTGGGGTTAACAAGAAAAAAAATTGTAAACATCTGAGTTTCCTGATTGTTGGAAACTGAGACATTTTCTCTAATGCTTCTTAAAGCAACCAATTGAGGACCCAGGTGATTTATCCCAAAATCCAGACCTAGAAAACTGTAAAATCATGAAATGCCAAGTCTTCCAGTAGTTAAGTTAATCAACATTTTTAAAGCACCAATATATGCCAGATATAGAGTAATATGATGAGGTTCCAAAGAAAAGCAAAAGACAATCCCTGCCCCAAAGGATCCCACAGTTTCATAGTTATTTACATTATAAGCAGTATACTGTACAGTGTAAATTGGAAGTAATAAATAGAGGAACTGGAAATTAAAAACTGATTCATTTGAATAGTAATAATAGTAATACCTTACCTGCCAGTAGACAGGGAACAGATCAGATTGTTGCCCATGGGATCTGGGATAACCAGATAAGCACAGGAATTTAGAGGCCACTGAAAAGGGAATGAATTCTCATGCTCTCTCTGGGATGTTAAAACCGCTCAAGATTTTATTATGAAATAAAACAAGCAGGCAAAAAAAAAAAAACCCTTTCCTTCTGAAGGATCAACAAGCTTTTGAGACAAAATGAATAACAAAAAGCTAGGTATGGCAGCCTGGTAGGCAGAGACAGTGAGAGGGAGATAAGGAAAGATGTCAGAGAAAGCTAACTGGGCCAGAGAGAGAGAGGGGCAGCTTATCTCCCTCTTATTGTCTCTGCCTCACTCTCTGCCAACCAGGCCCCTCTGGAAGAAAAGCTTTTTACCTGTTTACTTTGTTATATTTCATAATAAAATCCAGTTTTAACATCCCAGAGAGTATACAAATTCCTTTGCTTTTCAGTGGACCCCAAATTCCTATGCTAATCTGGTTACCCCAGATCCCAGTGGCAACAAGATGACCCAGAGGTGCCTTC
Organism: Macrotis lagotis; assembly: GCF_037893015.1. Taxonomy (NCBI): domain Eukaryota; kingdom Metazoa; phylum Chordata; class Mammalia; order Peramelemorphia; family Peramelidae; genus Macrotis; species Macrotis lagotis. The sequence goes on from NC_133663.1 coordinate 67,556,030, forward strand.
TGTTTCTCAGACCTTTCATCTTATTTAACTACTTCATCCAATTCAATCAGCAAATATTTATTGTCTTGTCAAAGCAATAATAATTTCTCATAACTATATTGTGATACAAGATTAATTTCCTTTAGAGAATACTAGGTCTTTATCCGATCATCTTGCCTTGCTAGTTAGAAATGAAGTACCGGTTTTAATCAAAAAATCTGGGAGACCAATGCTCAGAATGTAAGGAAACCATCCTCCCAGGAAGAGACAAGAGAGGAATTTAGGAAGACATACAAAAATGATAATCTTTGTAGATTAGTTTCAGTTAGCAATATGGTGCAAATTCCTAGGTCATCAAAGATGTTAAGAATTTTTCCCATTTCCCAAATGACAAAAGAATCCACTCAATTTCCCACTTTCCTTGTGATCATCATGGAATGGTCTCCATTACCCATAAATTCTGTTTGGTAAATCCCAGAGAATAAAACTTCAGGTCTAATCTATAGTTTTCTGTTATGTTTGTTTTAACCCCAAGTTTTGGAGGTTCTTACAATTTTAGGGATCACAGTGTCTTCAATGTTCTAGACTCAATGCTAAGTAATGGAGATTTAAAAAATAGACAAATCTTTCCTTCCCCTCAAGAAGTTTACAATCCTAAATTTTCAGATGAGGAAACTTAAGCTTTATTAGAGAACTAAAGGGGTCCATCACATACACACACACACACACACACACACACACACACACACACACACAATAAATAAAAAGTAAATAATAAAAAACCCACCCTTTTAACTTCCTGTTCCTGGTGCTGATTCAATTCTTAGAGCTAGAAAACTATCTGACAAGGTTTAGTTCATCTTACATACCTGATTAGGATTCTGTATCCTCCAAACCTATTTGAGTAACAGCTCAAGAAACCCACAGGTGCTGGGCACTGAAGTGAATCCCTCTCCCAGGATCCTCTTGGATTGGCAGGCAAATGAAGGCAGGACAAGAACAATAAATAGGTAAAGAGGATCAGACCCCTTTCTTATTCTTACCACAATTTATGTAATTTCCCAGGAATAAAACTTCATGGGTCCTCTTTGTTTGCTATACCCTTTCTATAGCCCCAGATATAGAAAGATTAAGTGTCTTGCTCAAAGTCACACAATTAGTATCTGACAGAGCCAAGATTCAACCCACCATCTTCTGATGCCCAGTGCTTTGCCCACTCCCCCATAGCCAGCCAATTCCCTGCTACACTTATTTTACATTTAAAACCAAATCCCATGAAGCAGCAAAATGGAAATTCTTTAAGACAGCTTTGTTCAAAGTTAATGTTTTTTTCATTGATTGGTACTTTTGAGAAAGTGGTTGTTATATAAGGATAATCCTGGAGCCATGTGGTTCTTTGAATATCTGGGAGAAGTTAGCTAAAACTATGAAGACATAATATAATTGGTCTTTTAAATGCACTCTGAAATAACTTGCCATTTTGGGACCCACCACCATGTTTTGCATAGGAATTGCTTAATAATTGTAGTTCTAGGTTACCAACACCCAGGATCATAGTATCATTGGAAGAAGAATCTTTGCTAAGAAGAGTAAAAGAATCATGGGATGGGAGAGTTGGTAGTTCTAAAGAGCTCAGTTGACTCAGGAAAGGTCCATTTTTCTGAGGATCCAGTAGCTTCAGTGTTTGGATTTCCAAAAATGGAAACAGTGAGACAAAAGTAAGACAGAAACAGATGAGTTTAGGAAATATTATCCAAGAGGAGAAAAAGTCACAAGATGGAGGAATATATAGGACCAAGGACCAGACAGAGTTCTCAGTTGAGATAAGTGGTGCAATTATTAATATTTCCATTTTTTCACGTAATATCTATGAGAGAGAAGGAATTCAAATGTGTGATCCCAGAAAAGTCACTCAGTTTGAAACATTCTTTGGATCAGTACCTTCTGTCCCAAAGAGCAAAGTCCAATCAGCAACTCTTTCCCTTTTGCAGATATACCAATTTAAAAGTTCAACTGCGTTTCTTTATTATTTATCTCTGCTAATAAATTCTATAGTTGCTAACTGATTTTTGTCTAAGAAAATAGGTTTGGGGTTTGAGATTGAGAGCAAGAAAACTAGCCTTTGGGAGAAGGTAATTTCCTGGCTTTCACTAAAGAAACTAGTGAGAGAGTTTTTATAAATTTGATAGTTTCTAACATTATTCCAGAGTTTGCCCTCTAGACTGTCTGAACCTAGTAATAGAAAATTTAGAAGGACACTAACTAGTAGAAGTCTAAGAAATGGAAGATTATTTCATTTGTCCATGCTCTTAACCTAGAATCACCTATCTAAATCCATACCCCACAATAATCAAACTAAATAAATAATAATAATAATAATGATTATGATGATGTTTGTCCTTCATTCTTAAAGAACACAACATCAGGGAGGTGATGCCATGACAAGCACATGAATTGGCTTTGAGTGAGGCATTGCTGTGCTGTTATCAGTCTCATTTTCTCCTCTAGAGTCATCTGGGTCCAGTGACCAGGATGGATATGAATCAGACTGACTAGAGATACCTAGGGATGCAAAGTCATCAGGGTTAAGTGACTTGCCCAAGGTCACACAGCTAGTAAATGTCTGAGGCTGGATTTGAACTCCTGTTCTCCTGACTCCAAGGCCACTGCACCATCTATATTGAATTAAATAGAATTATATCTGGGGTAATTACCTAATTACCTCATCACAGATGAATAGGAATTCAGATAGGCATAAAACATACTAAGAGTTATCCCAAGTTCATGCATATGAACTCCAGATCATATCAGAATTTTCAGAACCATGGAAATATTTACTTACATATCAAAACTCACATGCTGTACCAAAAGTTGGATTTTTCTGTATTAAGGTATACCTTTTTGCCTTTTCCCTTCTCTAGTTGGCTTAAATTAGACCTGGAATCAACCTCAGAGTGCCAGATCTGGAGTCAGGAAGACCTGATTTCAAATCCTGCTTTAAATATTTAGTAGTTATGTTACCTTGGGTAAGTCATTTAAGCTTCTCTCCGTTTCAGTTTTCTCAATTGTAAAAAAGGGGGAGTAATAAGAACACCTACCTCCCAGGGTTGTTGTGAAGAGCAAATGATAGAGTAGGCACTTAAAATTTGCTTATTCCTTTTTCCAACTCTCAAATTGTGTAAACAAGACCACTGAGGTCCACAATCATAATAATAATCAAGGTGAGATTTGAACCCAGGGCTTCCAATTCTAGTCACTAAATTTACAACTGTATCATGCTAAGTCCTACTAAGTGTAGTCTGGAGGTGGTAGGACCTTAGGAAATGAGATTTTTTGACCCATACCCCCCACTCCTATCCCCAACCCCACCAACATTTCTTTAGGCCTTTTTCTATACTCTCTTTTCCAGAGATTGAGAATTTTCATAATGCTGAGGGTTGGGGGGGGGGGAGCTTCTAAAATATTGGATAATGAGCTTCAAACTTCAAAGGGACCCTGGAAATTTCATAATCCCTTTCTAGGTCCTATCTTAATGCATACTCATAGGATTTTTCCCCATACAATATGAAGTCATCTAATAAATAGGCATATTTATTTTGAGCTCAAGTTTCCTTAGGATGAATATATATATCAATGCTCCATGTTTGATAAATACACCCTTGTTTTAAAGAATAAATCACTGTGCATGGGCATGATTTATTGACTGTAATCTTCCAAGAAGCAAACTTCGAAGGTCACAAGATTCTGAATTCACAAGACTCTGGTTCTAAGGGAGAACACTCAAGTAATTCTTCATATCACTGTTATCTAGTTATTAAACTTAAGGGAGAAGAGCAATATGAGACAAAGATCATAGGATATATCCTTTGTTTAGAGATAGCTATAAGGGATCTCAGAGGTCCAACCCCCTCATTTTACAAATAAAGTAACTGATTTCCAGAGTGGTTAAGGAATTTGGTCACAAAAATAGCAAGCATCAGCAGTGGTTTGGAACATTCAGGCTCCAAAGTTGATATTTGAGACTCATAATAGGTTAATCAAATCAATCAGATAATTATCAGTTCTTAGTTTCACTGTGTTTTGAATCTATTCTGCTTATATTATAGTAGCATTCTTTGAGTCAGAAAATAACCAATTACAAAACAAAAATAATTCAGGATGCAGAATATGTATTTTTAAAAACCCAATTGGAATTCGTAAGTAGAATTGAAGGCTACAGGTTTTCACTAGTAGATTTATATAGCAGAGGATTTCTGAAATTATTTTTCCATGCAAATTACTTTTTTTTCTTTAGCTATTGATTACCTTGGCAAAGGAGAGAATATTGACATGTGCATGAAACCGTAACAGGTTGAAATAGTTTCAGATGGAGTATCTTGGACTGTCTCCGTGTTCAGAATTAAGTGAGAACCATGGCGGTTCTGAAATCGATTCCATAACCAGTTTCATCACAGGCCTAATCATCCAAAACATCATTCCCCTTTAATTTGACTGAAAAGCATTGAAAGAGCAAAGGTTTCAATCCTTAAAAAAGGATTTTCCACCCAGCCAGGTTATTTATGCTTATTAGAGGTCTTCTGACATCATCACTCCCCCAACCCCCAAGCAAGACTAAATAAATTCAGTAGCTTTAATCGATCCAGTCTCAAGGTGGGACTATGGGAAAGAATTACAAAAATTTCTTAGTCTACAAGTCAGGAGCCCCAAATTTGATGTCCAGATACACTATTAGCTGTGTGACTCTGGCCAAGTCATTTGTCTGCTCCAGGCCTCAAATTACCTCTTCTGCAAAAGGATAGAATTCAACCAGTTGCAGGTTCTTAATATTTTTTGTCTGGATCTAATGGACCCATTCTCACAATAACATTTTTAAATAAATGGAGGAAATACTACACTTAGAAGTTAATAAAAAAAAATATATATGTGTGCGTTTTCCCCATCCAACACAGACCCCCTGAAATCTATTTGTGGATCCAGTGATGGTAAATGTTTAACAACCAATACCTTGGAGGGTGGGAAAAAAGGAGACAACATATTAAAGTTTAATTTGCTTCACTAATATTTTCTCTATCCTTTTCTTAAGACAATTGCTCATATGAAAAAGCTCATCCATCTATCTACTCTCTTAAGCAGAGGTAGTTCAGACTGGTTCTAACACACTCCTTCATGATCCCCTTAGGAGTCCAAGGTTAAGAACCTCTGGGGATGATCTCAAAGGGTCATCCCACTCTAAGCAATCTAGAAATCTATGGGGGGAAAAAGTTATAAAAACTGAACAAGTTTTTTTTCAGCTCTACAGAGGTTCTAGTTTCAATTTTTATCTCAATAATTTGAGAAATTGAAAGGATAAAGATTAAAAACCTTTTCATTTTTTTGCCCATTGAAACATGAAAAGACGTTAGATTACAAACTGAAATGGTTAATGCACTAAAAAGTGGAAAACTGGGGTTCCAGGCCACCCTTATCCCAATTTTTCACCTCTTTATTGATGGTATGACCTTGGACAGCTCATTTAACTTCTGCTACTTCTTCTGTGTAATGGAGATAAATAAGACCCTTCTCTGACTGAAGGCAGAAGGCTGAAAGAGATAATCACTACAAATTCCTCCCCGTTTTAAGATCAGATATTCTATATTAGGTTGCTATGAAGACATACACTTCCCTTAAGCCTTATTTATTGGACCTCTGTGAGTGAAAATTATGCTATTTGGAATGATTGCTGAGATCTCTGGAAGTCATTAAAAAATTCCAGGAAGGCCAAAAGCTTCTGGGAGAAAAAACAAATTTTTTTTGTAATTTTGTGAATCTAAGATTTATTTCATCAATGTGTGCTGTGATGGGAGCAACATTTTATTCTGCCACACTATACAAAGTTATGCTAACTTTTTAAAAACAAGATTCTAGACCATCCTTGAGACATAATTGGTTCAAGGGATTAAAGGGATAAGCTCTCAATAATGCTTCCTGGTCACCTGAGTACAAAATAGTCAGGAAGTACTCAGGTGTACTCTGTGCTGGCCAACAAACCATCCTCTTAAAGGCTGGAGAACTTCTCTCCACTGAATCATCAAATATATCCTTGCTGTACATCCTTGATGATTTTTTTAACTGTTGACCTTCAGCTATGTCATTTTGTTCCAATAGGACACATAAATTAGCAAAGAACTGATCCAACCCAGAACATGGGTTTTCCCATGACTTCTTCCACTGATATTAATCCTATTTGATCTACACTGTTGCTTCTTGAGGGTTTTTTGTTCATGTCTTTCCATTAAATCTATCAGAAGATTCACACCCAACAGTGAAGAGGCAATAATCTATGAGACAAAGATGTCTCTTGTTTCAGGTTCTCATGATGAAGAATCCATATTTGGGGAATTTCTCAACTCTCAAGTCCTTGGCCTTGACTCAGAAAGCCTGGTAGACTCACTATATTATACCCCCCCCCCAATCTTCTTGCAAACACATGACTTACAAAACTCAAAAGAGTTTGTGGAGGGTCAAAGAAAACAAAATGGAAACTCTAACAGAACCCATAGAAAGTAAAGACCCCTTCCCCCAGGAGCAGCCCTCTCTCCAGAGTCCTGTATAGTGTCTCAGTCTGTTAGAGTCATTCCTGGACAGGGCTCCAAGTCTACCTTACCTGGTATTGTTCCTGGGCAGGTGGCTCCTGCCCTCCTCCAGATCTCTCGGCAAATAGTATCAGAGGCTGCTCTCCTCCACAATCTCCCTGCAGGTGGCACCACCCCACCATGGCTCCTCATGACAGTCACTCTGGCCATCTTGCTCTTCCAGTCTTCAGGTCTTGCTAGCCCTTTGGCAGAGAAAATTTCACACTGTCATGAAAATCCTCCAGAGTTCCCTTGTCTTGACAGGAGATATTGTTCTCCCAAGTAATGGACTTTGGGTTCAGAAAACCAGCTAGTCATCTCCTGTATCTGGGTTTAGATTTTGCCATCTTTCAAATGACTCTCAAAACTCTAAATCTGGTAACTCATCATCTTTATATCTTAGCTCTAACATACTATCAGTCATAGGACCTGGTATGCAGAGTTTCTCCTCTGGATCACTGTCACTTTCTCACCTCTGGTCTCAGGAATTCACCCAGGGATCTTGAACATCTCAACCCTATTTACAGGTGGCATCTAGTCACTTCCACTAATTCAAATATAGTGACAACAAAAACTGACGTCCAGTTTCCTTCAGGCTTCCAGGCAGGGTATCTCCCACCCAAGGGAGCACAATCCATATTTCCTTCAGTCTTTAAAGCCCTAGAAAATCTCCTTGGAATAAATGGATAGGATGACTCAAACTACACAAAATCGTTTTTCCTTATACCAAGAGGAGAGGAGATGAGAATAATCAGTCAGTAAATAGCTTTTAAATTCCAGGAACTGAGGATTTTAAAAAAACAGGAAAAAATTATTCCTATCCTGCAAGAATTCATATTTTAATGGGAGAGGCAACATACAGATAACTATCTACCTAGAAGATACATGGTGTAAATGGAAGTTATGCTCAGAGGGAAGATGCTAGCAATGAAGAAGGGGCACCAGGAGGCAGTGATAAGGAGAGATAAGATTTTAGGTGGTGCAAATGAGTGAATTTGAGAGATGAGGTATGTGTGAGGCAAGTGCCAAATTACACAAATTACCACATTTCACAAAAAGGAAGAGACATCCACCACCTGCTATTAAACATTCACCAAAACAGCAGAGAATAACAGGAACTGCTCACTTTAGATAGGTGATCTTAAAGGCAGAGAAAATACATCTTTTGGGAGAGTACCTACTTCCTAAAATAAGCTCTTTCTGATTTATAAAGCAACCTCCTTTTCTCTCTCTTGTTATTCACAAGTAAAAATGTAGTGACTTCCTCCTGGCTATTGTGTTTATTTTTTTCCTGCAAAACCTGCTTTCAACATGTAACCTCCCCAAGATCTATTTGTGAGTACACAATATAGGTCTGCTATTGTTGAATTAAGCTAAATCTTTTTTGACACATTGATATTGCCAGGGTTACTTCTTAAATTCAATATCCCACACTTTGCTTATCTATTTGACAGTAATATTCTTAGAAAAACTATGGATTGGAACTGCTCCATCATAATCCAAGATTTGGGCTTTCAGGTCTCAGTCTTTAAGCAGGAAATTCCTAATGCAGAAAATATTTTCTCTAGTAATCCATTAATCTCTCTAAATCTGAAACAGTAGCTCACAAATTTTCTCTGATGTGATTACAATGGCTGAGCTGCCCCAGTAAATGACTTAACAGCCTAAACCAGGAACAACCTAACATTAGATGAGCCATGGCTGAAAACAAACAAGATCAATTGGGAGCATTGCCCCACATAAAGACCTTCAGACCTGTTAGGAGTTATCCCTTTTACTCATCTCACATTTTTTCCAACCCCAATTAAGTATTAACTAAAGTAATTATTAAAGCACCTACTATGTGTCAGACACTATTTGTTGTTTGGAATGTATTTATTAGAGCATCTACTATGTGTCAGGTGCTATGTTATATATTAATGTAAGTATTTATTATTTGATTCTTAATTTATATTATATATACTTATGTATAATATATATTTATATACTATATAGTATATTATATGATTATAATGAATTAACTTAAGTATTTATTAAGCACCCACTATGTGTTAGACAACAGATGCTGTAGATATATAAAAGCAAAAATAAAACCATCCTGGCCCTCAAGGAACTTACATTTTGTTGATCTTATATAAAGATATGAGGACTTTTAAGACTAGAGATGTGCCAGTAGTTTCCTTGGCACCAGGGCTGCTTTATATTAATTCTGCAGATCATAAAAGGTAGGAAACTGTGTGATCAATTCAATTCAACAAATACTTTTTAATTTCCAACTAAGAGAAGCAGCTTGTTTTAGTTGATAGAGAGCTAGCCTTAGAGTCAATATGAGCTGTATAACCCCGAGCAAGTCCCCAGACCTCTCAGTTCCCCTACAACTCTCTAAAACCATCACCTGGAGAACAGTTAGTAGTGGAAATTTCTTTACTAGGAATTGTCTACCCCAACTAGTGTAGAGATCTGGACCAGAAATCAATGTGTAGGGTATTCTGTGCTAAGCTGGTAAAACAATATTTCAGAATAATGGTCCCTGCCAACAAGAATATTATTGTATAGTATGGAATGTGGACACATTATGTATGGAAATTAGCAAAATATAAAGAAAGGGAGTTTAGGGGGAGGAAAAGGTAAAACCATGTTCTAGGAAAATTTGAGAAGGAAGAGAACACTTCAATTATCTAAAATATATTTTTGTGTTCCTAAATGTAGCCTAGATGTCACCATATCATGAACCCCTAAAAAACAAGACCAGATCCAAGGTACTATAGTTAAGTATTCATTAAAAAATATATCTCAAGCCCCATTCAGAATATTCTCTCATAAACTGCATCAGATTTGATACATGAAATCATTAGTAAAAAGCATTTAATAAAGTGGAATAGCAAGAAAAAACAAGTGAAAATATTCTTTCCGATAACCAAAAGGGTGCTCTTTTCTATTGATTCACAGAGCACCAATGGAATAAGGAAGATTTATAGCCTGAAAAGTCCATATTCTAGTGAATCACAGCTGCCAAGCAGCTTCTTCCCTACAGGGAGTGTTTATAGTTCCTTTGTGAGGCAGCTCCACGTCTCAAGACTATTTTAACTCTTCCATGAGTCATTCCTACAGCTGGACTCAGAAAACCTGTTCCAGCTAGGAAGCCAATAGAAGGTGGCTGGGCCCACCCAAGGGATAAGAGAATGCAGGAAGCAGAGTACCTCCATGGTAGGGGATCTGGGCAAGCTCCAAGGCCCCATTAAGCTATGAATAAGAATACTCTCTATACCATCCCTAACTAGTTGTTAGTTATAGACCTCCAACTGAGGGCTTACCCACTAACTCCTAGGGCAGACCCTCCCCACTTAGATTTTTAAAAGAGATATATAGAAGATGGAAGCAAAGCCAGGTAAACAAAGATAAACAGAAGAGGGTACTATGGCCCTGTCGTGTCAGAACGTTCAAACTCAGAATGAGTGGAGGCTCATGAAGGAAGCTAAGGACAACAATGAAAAGTGCTGTTGGCTGTCTATACTGGAAGAAAAAGAAGGATCGAAGAAGGGATTGGACTTTTGTTTATAGAATAAGAGTCTGTGCTAACTGAGAACAGAAAGAAAAATGGAGGGCTCAAGTTTTACTTTGTTTCTGTTTTCTCTGCCAATAAGAATGGCCTATACACTGGAAAAGATAGAACAAAAATAACAGGGAGTCAATGCCCAAGATAAATGAGAAAATAGTAAGAGAATATTTACCCACCATTGAAGAATTCAAATCACCTGGCCCAGATGAACTACTGCAAGAAATTACAAGTTTGATCACTGAACCAGGGTCAGTGATATTTAAAATATCATGGGAAATGGAAAAAGTGCCATGAGATAAGAGGAAGGCAAATGTGGTCCTAATTTTCAAAAAAAGAGAAGAAAACAAACTCTATAAATTTCAGTGCAGTGAACTTGGTTTCCATTCCTGGGGAAATTCTAGAATGGCTCATTGAAGAAATGGTTAATAAACATTTTAAAAAGGGAAGTAGTGATTACATAGAGCTAACATGGATAGTCCCATCAAAATAGGTCATAACAAAATGATTTCATTCTCTTTTTTGGGCAGGATTAAATAAAATAGAAAAAAAGGAATGCTATAGATAGCGTTTAATATACATTTGAGCAAAACTTTTGTTCAAGAATCTCATGCTGTTCTTATGCAGAAGATGGAGAGGTATGAGTTAGTCAGATCCAGAATTAGTTAGATGACTAAGAAGTAAGTTGTTAATGGTTCAATGACAATGTAACAGGAGAGCTCCAGTGAAATATCTGTGTTATTTAACATTTTTATCAATGGCTTAGATAAAGTAAAAACTAGTATGATTTGCAAAAAAATTTGCAAAACAAATCATATTAGTATCAGATAAAACTGAAAAGAATAGCTTATATACTAGATGGCATAGTCAAGATCCAAAATGATCTTGACAAGTTAGAGCATTGGGATGAATCTAAGAAAATGAAATTCAAATGGGATAAATGTAAAATCTAGCATTGAAGTATTAAAAAAAATTCACCTTTATAGCTACAAGATTGGACAGGTATGGATGGATACAATTCTGAATAGGCTCTGGATTTTTAGTGAACTATAAGATCAATATGAGTAAGAAGTTTAAGATGGCAGCCCCCCCCCAAAAAAAAATAAACCCACTAAAATGATCTTGGACTTCATTAAGTAGGACTCTGTTTCTTAGGAGTAAGAAGGTGGTGATCCCACTTAAACAGCACCAGGCCTCATCTGGAGTATTGTATTTGGTTTGGGGTATCATGGTTTAAGAAAGAGCTTGAAAAAATAGCCAATGTCTAGAAGGCAAGAAGGATGTTACAGGCCTTAAATCCATAACATATGAGTTGCAGTTGAAAGTAGTGTATACTTAGTATCCCCTAGAGACACAACCCACATTGCCAAGCATATGAAGGGATGGTATGTGGATGGTGGATTCCACTTGTTCCGTTAAACTACAGAGGACAAAACCAGGAGCCAAGAATGGAAGTTGTAAAGAGATCAGTGTAGTTCTCTCATTGTGTTCCTTCAAGAAGAAAGTGATTAACCACTTGAATGGTACAGTAGACATTTCCTGAAGTATATGGGTTAGTAAAGATGACCATTAAGTGTCCTTCTAACTTTCAAAAGCAATGATTCTTTGATTCTTTCATTTGCAAACATATTTTTATTTTTTAATCTTATTTTTAATTTATTTTACTTTTATTTATTTATTTTGCTGTGTTTTAATTTAAAATATTCACCATTTTATTTTTTAATTTATTAACAAATTTAACATTTATTTTCCCAATTACGTGTAAAAACAATTTTAACATTCTTTGTTTTCAAAACTTGAGTTCCAAATTCTCTCCTTCCTTCCCCTCCCCATTGAGAAGAGGAGCAATTTGATATAGTTTATACAGCAAACATACTGTTTAAACAAAAGCACTCAATATATTTTAATTTCCCTGTTTTCCCATAAAAATATTTTAATGACCTTGAAATTTCTAGGAATTTTATATCTATAATACTAGTCCTCTGATAATTCAGCAATAGTCTCTACTATTCAATATAAAGAATTTTTTCCTAATTCCTGCCCTTACCATAGGCACTTGCTATGGAGCAGTTAAATAACTAACACCAGATTTCATCTTCCTTTCCCTGCCTTAAATTCATAAGGAAAATCTCATTGCACCTTTAATAATTATACCATTCAGTTCCTATCAGCTACACTCCAGGAATATGCAACTGTCTGGTGCTCTCCAAAGAGTCAGTCACCAGACTTTTTGTAACAGTCACCAAGGAAAGTCCACCTCGAGCATCCCCTTAAAGCACCCATTCCCAGTTCCCAGATGCTCCCTTAGTTATAGGGATATTTACTCCAAAAAAAAAAAACATTAAAAGAAGACAGAATAGAGAGAATTCTCCATAAGGTTAGAGTATGTTTTAGGACATGACCCAAAGTATTTCAGAGTTTATAAGAAATAGAATTAAAATTTCCGGTTCTTCCTACAAATTCTTTTTTAAAATAGAAAGATTTTTGAAAAATAAAAATAAGAGAGGGATTTTAGCCTGATCGAACACTCTCATTTTAAAAATGAAGAAGCAAAATAAAATACATTGCCCAGGGCCTTCAGACTAATAATCTAATATTCTTTCTACTGTCATGTGACCTTCACATCCTGTAATTGATAGAATTATTCAACATACGGTATTCAATTAATTTATACACCCCCACATAAAGAAGAGATAGCCATGATGTAATGGATAGAGAGTTGCCCTCAGAGCCTGGCCTCAGAACTTGGGTTCAAGGTCTCTCTGACACATATGTATCCCTGGGTAAGTCACTTCCCTTTTTAGTGCTCTAAGAAATCTTCTTAGACTGTAAGATGGAGAGCAGATGGTGCTGATCTGCAATATAGCGTTTTCTCACCAGGGAGTTCTCTATATCAATGAAATCACAGATCCCTTCCCTCTCCCTTTCACCTTCAGACTTAGAGGGAACCACTCCCCATACCGGTATGGTAGACATAGTGTTATAGAGGTAGATGGATTCTGCCTTTATATTTCTATTTCTAGAATAAATAATTTTTTTCAGAATTGACTTTCCCAAGAAAATGGGGTGCCATTCAGAAAGAGGCCAGGAATATAGCACACCACCCTTTGGAGCTTAAATTCAACCTGTTGTCTCCCACCTCTTCCCTATCTCCCCACAATGCAGGAGAGAACAGACCTCAGCAAAGACCATGTCTGTACTGCCACTTAGCAAGTGGATTAACATTCCCACAAAAGCTGTTAATGTCCTCTTGGGGGTTCCACATCTTGTAATGATTTCATCATAGATGTGGCATAATAAATAGCATAGCAAAAATATCACATGAAAGTCATTAAGACTGCATCTATGATGGCCAATTAACATCTTTGGGGAGTAATGAACTCATGTAGTGGAAAGAAAACTGGACTAAAAGGCAAAAGATTCAGAAGTCCTGAATTGGAGTTCCAATCCTTCAATTTAATAATAATGGCTCCCATTTTTATAGTACTTCACTTATCATAATCCCATCTGAGGGAGGGTCTATTATTGCAAAAAACCCATAAGGCAAGTTCTTTTATTAATCTCTCATTTACAAAAGAGGAAGAAGTTAAGTAACTTATCAGTGATCAAACACTGAGTAAGGTTCCGTGAAAGGACCTGAACCTAGATCTTCATGACTCCAAGGCCAGCACTCTGTTATTTTATTTTGTTTTGTTTTGTGGAACAATGGGGTTAAATGACTTGCCCAAGGTCATACAACTAAGTGTCAAGTGTCTAAGGTTGCATTTGAACTTAAGTCCTCCTGACTCCAGGGTCAGTGCTCTATCCACTACACCTCCTAGCTGCCTCCTCTATTTAAAAAAATCTATATCCATCTTGTCTTTTGAGTAGTAAGTTTTCTGATATTATCATTCCCATTTTACAGATGTAATGAGGTTTTATCCTAGGCATGCCCTGGGGGCCACCCTTAGAGACTGGAGCATGCCCAGATCACCTAATATGGAGGGACGTCCCAAATCCAAGCTTCTTCCTTGGTGTCACAACTATACACTTCACTGTTCCTCTGTTCCAGCCCACCCTTTTCTAACCAAATCTTTGGCTTGGTCCAGGAGCTCCACTTTGTCTAGGAACTCCTTCAGTCACTGTTTTCCTTGGGTGGGTGGGGGAGGTTGTGGTTCCATGAAGGAGCCATGTGGTAAGACAAGTCTCTCTGTGGGAGATTGTATCTGACTTTCAGCAGCCCCTCTCTCCTCTCTTGTCATTACCCTTTGGTCTGTAGGAAACCCTTTTGAAAAGACCAGACCCAAGGACATAGTCATAAACTTGAATCAGAATAAAGAATAAAACCTTTGCACCTAACTTAAATAATTTAAAATGAGCCAAGGAAATATAGTGGGAGGAGAACCTGCTTCTGAGACACAAGAACAAAGCCTATAATTTGTACATGTTTCCTATTCAAAGATTCTTCCTTCTGGGATAAAGATTTTTCTTGAACTCTAAGCAGTTCATTGAATGTGACCATTGTCAGAGGCAGTTCTAGTATACAGGAGGAAGCAGGGGGTTAATGGATGAACCTGGAAGTCAGGCCAAGAATTTGAGGGGGGGGGGGCGGTCAGGGAAGCCAGGAGGGAGCAAGAACATTGGGAAAAAAAGGAGCAGGAAAGAACAGAAACCAAGCAGAAGCTAAATCCAATGATGTCGAATAGGAAGAAAATCTGAAGAATAAATTATCGAACAAGTTAAAAAGAGCCAGAAAAAAAACAGCACATCACAAAGACATGAAGAACAGAGCTGTGGTCATGACCTCTTTTCTTCCAGGCACTGAGGTCTGACACAGCTACATACACCTTCTCATCTTAAAGAAGACAGCAGGTAGGAAAACATTGATCTTAACCATGACTTGGCCCAGTTTGCCATGACTGAAGGAAGGTGATGAGAAGAATCCATGGGCAAGGTTGTGTTCTCAAGACCACAGTATATAGAGAAGATCCCTCCCTCTTTTTAACCCTTGGGTGGTGGCAATGGCCATGATCAATAGCAAACGATTATTGTTGCTTAAAGATGCCTCTGATATTCCATTACATGAGCAAATATATCTTATTTTTTTCAACCCCCAAATGTAGTTTCTACAACACACAATAACTCTAGGGCTGTAGAGGGAGTTCCAGAAAGCTCACCCTACCCCTATGTAAAACTGGGTATTTTGCTCTGCACATGTCTGAACTGAGATATTCCTGGTAGCTTAAAGTCAGTAAACTTGTAGCTTAAAGGGCAGTATTCCTGGTAGCTTAAAGAGTAGTATCCACAAATGGCAAGACCTACCTCCCAGAGAAAATACTGGATGGACATTTGGGAGGAGGATTTTGGTACTCAGACAGGTCTACTGCCTTGAATTTGAAGGAGAGAGTCAAGCTCACTAAGCCGCCTCTATTACCTTGAACAATCCTGCCTCAAAGTCATGATGCACAGGATTTACCAAAAGTTATCAACATTATCATTTCAATTAAACAGATGGCTGAGGAATCTAATGAAGAGCCTTTGAGTGATAGGTCCAGAATCAATATAGTCTTTCTGTCTTATCGATTTAGCATTTTCCATGCAGTAGAATTGATTTATGTCTTCAGATTTATTTTGATAACTCAATGATAGCTCCACTATTCCTAAATTAATGTCATCTTTTCTTCAAGCTGAAATTTTTCCTCCACAAGGAAAGGTTCTTGCATGGAGCCAAACTGATTTTGCTAAGTAATTCTGTGGCTAACAGGATGCCATAAATCAGAGGGAATGATGTACTGCTATAATTGTAAATCATTCAAAGCATGGAAAGGTACAACGGCATTTATTTGTTGGTATTTTTATGGTGTTGTTCACTGCCTCATTGCTGCCTAACCAGGCAAAATGCAAAAATATGCCCATGTAAACCACCTTGTAGAACGAGCAGTTTCAAAGAGGCATTGTTTAAAGCTAGCATTAAATTCTACTTCCACATTTTAAATGTCCATACCATGTAAGACATAACATGGCATAGCTGATAGAGTGATAGACCAGGAATTGGGAAGCCTCTGGGTTCAAATCCTGCCTTCAACAGGATTAGTTTACTAAGTAACACTAGACAAATAAGTAAACCTCTTTGTGCCTCAATTTTCTCATCTGTAAAATGGGTAATAATAGCACCTTTCTACCAGGTTGTTGTGAGCACAACAGAAAATATTTGTAAATTACTTTGTAAATCTTAAAGTACTATATAAATACTAGTGTTGATTATTATTACTATCCCAATTTTGAGGTTTATTAATTGTGTGACCATGAGCAAGTTGTTAAACCTTTATTTGAGCTGGTTTCCCTATATGAACAATGAGGATGATAATACCTGAAATACTTATCTCATAAGGTTATCTCCCCCCAAATAAGTATGTAAAAATACCTTGCAAACTTGAAAGTGTTATCTAATTGTTACTTATTTTTATGGTTATGGGAAATTAATATCCCAGTTCCCAAACTGATACAATTTTCCTTTGGATGGATAGATAGATGATAGATAGATAGATAGATAGATAGATAGATAGATAGATAGATAATAGATAGATGGATAGATAGATAGATAGATAGATAGATAGATAGATAGACCTATTGATAGATAGACAGACAGACAGATAGGTAGATTGACTGAGAGACAGACAGACAGACCAAAAGATAGATAGCCAGACAGATGGATAGATAGATAGACAGACCTATATATATACATTCATGCATACATAGATATTTAAACCCTTATATAGATACATAAATAGTTGCATAGTTAAATATTGATATAGCTATCCATCCATTCAAGAAATTTTAACTAAACTCCTACTTCCCTGATAAATTCTGCCAGAAATACAGGGATGGGTAGAATACCATCCCTGCTCTATAGCAGGGGACTGATATGCATGTATTTCTATGGAACACTCTGAACACAGAAAAATGCACCACAAAATAAGAAGAATAAATCCTACAAAACAGTCTCATTTGATTGGTTGATAGATCTGGAGCAGAGAAGAGCCTTAGGGATTATCTAGCTAATCTTCATTTTAACAGCTGAAAAAATTGAGACTCAGCAAGAGGAAGTACCTTCCCCAAAAGTCACATGTGTAACATGTAGCAGAGGCTAGATTCTACTCCAGAACTGCTGAGTACAAATCTAGTGCTTCTAGGTGATTCTTTTCCCCCCTTTCAGAGGCACAGGATAGGAAGGACAAGGAAGGACATGGGTAGGGGCATGGAGACAATAGCAATGAGGAAAGCTGGATGAAGTTAATTGGTTCATGTAAGGCAGCACTCATTGGAGAGAGCAATTTAAACTATTTATGCTCTCTGTTGGGCCCTGAACTAGCTATAACTTCTTAAGAAAAAAGATCTTGAAAGTACCATGAAGAAGAGCTCGAGAATGATGTCCACTCAGAGCTCAAAGAGGAGCTTACAGGAGCCATTAGTCTGTATTAAGAACCTGGGAATGGGTAAAACCACACCATAATGATCCGTGACATAAAAGGTGTATAACACAAACTGGGGCATCTTGACCTTGAAGACTGTTTCAGTGTGGGTCGTCTCGGCTCAAAAAGGAAATTAAAGAGGTCACAGGAGGACAGTGAGAATAATTACAGCCTCGGTGAGGGTTTGGAACATCTACTGTCCATGAGAGAGGAAATGTTCAATTAAAGTCTAGCTAATTGGGAAGAAGAAAAAGATAGAAAAAAAGAGAAGTGTGCTTGGAAAAGATTGTGAGCCAGTTTCCTAAGGCTTCAAAGGGAGTCCTTTGGATAACTCCTAGATTCTGATGGATATTTTTGTAAGACAGGCTTTTCATCCTTTGGGGATCTGTGAAGATAAATAGATTAGGCCCAGGCAGGACATTTTCCTGTGGCTAATTCAGCAGATCTCTGGCTTGGCAAGCAAATCATGTTAATCAACCAGGAGCTGCGTTCTAACCTGTGTGGAGGCCACCTCTGGAGTTTGCCAGGGAAAAGCACAGAGAGAGGGCAGGGGGACCCAGAATACAGTGTCAGACCCTCCCCAGGAATGCTCTTCCCTGCCAGGCTGCAGAGAACAGCTGGGGCAGGATGCTAGCCCAACTGGGGCATTTTGGAGAACAGAAGGATCAGAACTGGAATGCCATTGATCAAGCTGACCTATATATAGTGACACAAGGAAGAAGAGAGTGAAGGTAGAGATGAGATGAGGCCTTCCACAGCAGTATAGACATGATAGCCAGGCAACACAAAATGACCCAGATGTCCAAGGTTGGGTATTTCCTTCTATGTTCTTTCCAAATAGGAAAGCTATCAAGGGTATTGTCACATTTGGGGAGGAAAGAGAAAGGTAGACAGAGCTGTGAGTAGATTTCTTCCTGTCTATGCTGCCCACAAAACAGAATATCTGAACCCAAAGGGAAAGAGAAGAGATGATCATTGATGAAACTATTAAATACCTTAGAGATCACCTGGTTAAGTTACAGATGAAGAAGCTGAGGGCCAAAGGGGTGACAACTAATCCTCATGTCAAGGTCAAAGTAGCTACCCCCATAAGCACATATTTTTTACACCATCCTAACCTATCTGTCCCCTTCCCTAGATAGCCCACCATCCAATTTCTTCATTCCTTTTCTAGGACTGCTTACAGAAAAAAGTTATGTAGAAATCCCTCTAGGTTATTCCCCTCTCCTTTATGCTCAAAGATTAGGTTTCCAGGGGGATAACTATTACTCTCATAGATTTCAGGATTCTTCTTTGTAGAGCCATGTTCCTATAGCTTACAAACCCCCACTAGTGTGTTTCCCTTCTAAATTCTACCAGGAGCAACAATTGGTTCTTAGAAAAGGCATTCATTAAGATGATATAATAAAAACAGTAGCTAAAACATTCTCCCCCCACAATCCTGAGCAAGAAGAATGACCTCAAACTTATAATGCAATGGCTGTACAACAAATATAGGCTGTGTTATGTGTGTGTCTGTGTGTATGGTGCAAAGGCAACTCACTACCTCTACTGCCAGGACTAGAAATCCTTTCTCTCTTTGCAGAGTTCTCAAGTATATCTTCTGTGCAGCATCTCTGGCATATGGGTTGCTCAGTTGGGTCCTCATGGTCTGTTACTCAGTACAACTTTTATCTCAATTACCAAAGCTAGTTCTCTCTTGAGTCCATAGCTGACTCTCTCTCCTCTGCTTCCAGGGTTCTTATTCTTCAAAGCTTATTGCTCCCTCAAAATACCATTTTTCTGTATCTTAGTCTTTCTGGAAGTATATCTCTCCTCTCTAAATTGTGCCTTAAACTCCTGATCTGATGAATCCTAGAATAAGCAGATACATATTTCTCTCTGGACAAGTTAATGCTAGATACCATGGCCAATGGAGGAAAGGAGAAGAGAGAGAAATTCATTCCCCACTCATGAAAATGTTTCTTCCCAAAGCTTTCTTGAACTTATATTCCCTTGAATTCTAGAACTTAGTTACTTAAAACCCTGCATAAGTATTTTCAATTTTTATTTTCCCAAAGAGGTTTTAATTCCATCCACAAAAAGGGTTTTACTTCATAAAGGGATCATTGAGTGTAGGCATAATTTTACAATTACTTTAATCACTTATTACCACATGAAAATTTCATCATCCAGGATCATGTGTGTGTGTGGATTTCTGCCTGCATATGCTGCCCACAAAACAGAACATCTGCACCCAAGGGGAGAGAGCAGAGATGAACATTGAAGAAACAAGTAAAATGCCTTAGAAGTCATCTGGTTCAGCTACAGATGAAGAAGTTGAGGGCCAAAGAGGTTTCGACACAGATGAGCTGGGGGGGTGGGGGAGGTCACATGCCCCTTTTCCCTTATATAATGGAATTGCATCAACCACAGTTTATGCTATATAATTTCAGCTGAGTCCTCATTGTGCTAGATACAACTATTGTTCTGTCTAATGACTCCTAAGGTTATGCTGCTCCCTCCAATAATGATTTCAAAACTTTTCTTGTCCCTTCTGGAAACCAAACACTCCCTCACTTGTCCTGACTTCCTTCTTCACTAAAAAGATTCAGGTCTTGATAAGGACCAGCTCCTCAGCTCCCCTCCTTCCTCATTCAATCCTTCTCAATGTCATGACTTTCTCTACCCTTTTTGAAAACAAATACTATTAAACAGCACTTACAGTTCTATTGGCTGTCTTGATTCCATTCCATTCTCCTATCTATGGCACCTTATTCTTCTGGTCCTGCCCAATACTCAAATATCTTACTACCTCACTTCCTTCCCATCTGCCTACAATGAGTCAGGTCATCCCAGTCCTATGAGTGTCTTCCCTTATAAGATAATAAGACCCTTATAGGATCATAAGAGTTTAGCCCAGAAACAACTTGAAGGGTAATCAATTCCATGTCCTTTTCTCAGTCTTCATCTGCCTGAACTTCTCTGTTGATTTTGATATGGTTGTTCATGCACTTCTGGTTGTCCTGTCTTCTCTTGGCTCCAGAGACATCATACTCTCCTAGTTCTCCACCCCACCCCGCCAAAACTCTCTAACTACTCTTTCTCAAATAATCATCCTTTTCATGGGTATGGTAAATAGAGTGGAAGACCTGAAGTCCGGAAAACTCCTCTTCCTGAGGTAAAATATGGCCTCCAACACTAACTGTGTGAACCTGGGAAAATCACTTTACCTGATCTGATTTGCCTCAATTTCCTCATTTGTAAAATGAGTTGGAAAAATGACAAACCACTCTGGTCTCTTTGCCCCCCCCCCAAAAAAAAACCCTAAATAGCATCAAAAAGAATCAGTCATGACTGAAAAACAGCATCTTCTTTATTTACTTTGGTTTTTGCAAGGCAATGGGGTTAAGTGACTTGCCTAAGGTCACACAGCTAAGTAATTATTAAGTCATATTTGAACTCAGGTCCTCCTGACTCCAGGGCTGCTCCTCTTTCCACTGAGCCACTTAGCTGCCCCTAGAACAATATCCTCTTTATGAATCTTCAACATGGGTAGTCCTTGGCTCTTTTTCTCACTTTCTAAATTTCATTCACATGCAGAAGACTTCTAAATTTATACCTCCAGTCCTGGGCTTGTTTCTGAGTTCCAAACAGGCCCACACCACTGATAACCTTCAGAGCATTTCTACTTGGATATTCCCTGGCACATCTAGAAGGTCAGTGGAATCTGAACTGAGAATTGTACTAAGAAACAATTTAATGAGATAAGATTGGGAAGATAGGTAAGTGCATAATAACTTAAGAGGGCTTAACATTTTAGACTAAAGAATTTTGCCTTGAACAAAGGTTCTTAAGCTGGAAGTCCATTAACGTTTTTTTTTTAAAGCATTTTGATAACTATTTCAGTAGAATTAACTCCCCTTGAAATAGTCTATATTTTGTTTTCAGAATTTAAAAACATTATTCCAAAAAGAGATCCATGGGCTTCACCATGGAACCTAGGATATAAACAAGGTTAAAACCCCTGGACCAGAGACAATAAAGAATCACTCAACTTGTCCAAAAGAGATTACATCATTTTCTGGATTCTTTATCTCCCTGCCACTCAACCAGACCTTTTTCTCTGACTTCATTATTTCTAGCTATGATATCCTCATTCACTGTGTTTCTTGAGGTCATAATCTTGAAGCTATGCTTGGTTCATCATTTTATTGTTTTATATTATTTATATTTTATTTATATTTATATATGTTATTTATATTCATATATTATTTATTTTTTATTTTTAATTCACAGGTGCTATTGGATTCCACTTCTATAACTCTCTCATCTTTCCTTTCTTTTCTGTTCTTCTGGAACCAACTTAATAGAGGTTTTCTTTGCCCCTGTCTGAAGTATTATAATAGTCTCTTTACTGGTCTTCCCAGTTCCTCAATTCTACCTATCTTTAATTCATCATTGATACCGCTGCCAAAATAAGCTTTCTTACCTAATTATTATGCCTTACCTCTAAGCCATCATCTCAGCAGCAACAGTTCCCTAATTGCCTACAAAGCAAAATTCAAATGCAGCTGCCTAGCATTCAAGGCCTGATACCCACCCCACCCTAGTCTTCTCTCACATTAATCTGCTACCCTGAAGTCTCTGTCCTCCAACTAAGATGTACAACTCTCTTTTCACAACTTTACTCAAGTAATTTCTTGTTATCTGGAACATCCCTCCTCCCTCCGTTTTAATTGTTGAATTTCTACTCATACTTTAAATCTCAATGCAAATAGCACCTCCTCCTAAGAACTCTATCCTTGGGTGGAGCACCTAGGTGGTGCAGCAGATAGAGCACTGACCTTGGAATCTGGAGGACAAGAATTGGAATCCAACTTCAGACAACAGACACTTACTAGCTGTTTGACCTTGGCCAAGTCACTTAACCCTGATTGCCTCAAGTCTAGGTCATCTCCAGTCATCATCTCCAGTTGTCCTGATCCATATCTGACCACTGGATCCAGATGGCTCTGGAGGAGAAAGTGAGGTGTGGTGACTTAGCACAATAGCCCCTCACTCAAATCCACTTCATATGCTTGTCATGTCATCACCTCCCTGATGTCAAACATTATTATTATTATTATTATTATTATTATTATTATTATTATTATTATTATTATTATTATCATCATCATCATCCTTGGGTTGATTTCATCCATTCCCTTCAGATATCATATTTTTTAACTCTCTTATGGACTTATGCATATTGTATATTAATGTCATCACAATGGGGTCCTTAAAATCATATGTAAACTACCTTTTGTCCCTGACCACAGGGGCAATGACATGGAAGCTATGGGAGATCAAAGTTCATTTGTTTGCTGGCTAGACAGTGGACTCAGTTTTTCCCCATACCTGTAGTCTTGCCACTAACCTTGGACTTGAGCAGGCTTTTAGAATGAAGAAGTCATAATGAGTAGCTACAGGAAACGCTATTAGAACTAGCAGGGGTGGGGATAGGGGAGTGGGGGAATATTATTCCATCCTGGATGGAACTATGACTTTTCCTCCAGTCACCCACAATAGCTTCTTCTCCTTCCCAAAGTCAAGTTCAAAGTCAGGAGAAAGAGGACAGGAGTTAAAGGAGTGCTAGGTAAACTAGTTAGCAAGTAAATTACCTGGGTTCTCCAGGGGACCAAAAGATGGATTACATAGAAGATCCCATATTTAGAGCAAGAAAAGGATATAGAGTCCAACCCCTTCATTTTTTCAGATGAAACCTAGGAACACTATGTCATATAGATGGTAAACTTCAGACAGAGGGTTTGAACCAAGTATAAGATTAAAAGCTTCTTGAAAGCAGAAACTATGTCACTTCTTTGGTACCTCACCCAGGTACACACAGGAAGAACTTTTAAAATGTTTGTTGAATGTGCCATGTAATATCATTCCACTGAATTGCAGGGAGATCCTTTTAGAGGAATCAATTATAATAGGTATAACCTTTTAAGGTTTGTAAAGCTCTTTAGGGGGCAGCTGGTAGTACAGTGGATAGAGCACAGGCCCTGGAGTCAGGAGGACCTGAGTTCAAATCCAGCCTCAGACACTTACTAATTGCCTAGCTGTGTGACCTTGGGCAAGTGGCTTAACCCCATTGCCTTGCAAAAAAAAAAGGCTCTTTAGATGCTTTCACTTTAATTCATTTGATCCTCTCAACAATCCTATAAGGGAAGGATTGTTTATCATCCCCATTTTATAGATGAGAAAACTGAGGCTGAGTGACTTACCAGTAGCTGATAAGTATCTCAGGGGAGTTTTGAATTCAGTCCTCTAACCATTGTACCCCTAACTGTTTCCAAGGCTCTCCAAAGGTATCAAAAGCCTGCCACTTCATTTCCTTACTCTGGAGACATGATGTTTTGTAATACTTCTGCCCACCTGACCTTGGACCACATTGCCACTGGGCAAGTAAAAGACTCCCTCTTGGGTTAACTGCTTCCTGCATCCCTGATCTCCTAGACCATTTGTTCTTTTATGAAAGGAACAAAATACTGGGTTTCCTTTAAGAATATGGTCTCATTTCAAGCTGTGAAGTCTCACTAAAAAGGCAAAGGAAGGAAAGTGCTATCCATGGGAGAGGGCCCTCCAACTGAGAGGCCAGCCTAGTAAGAAACCTATCAGCCTCCTTAAAGGAGCTGCTGCCTGCTGAGAGGATGAAATCTCAATTCAATCTGCCCTAGGCCAGGACTGTGGGAAAGCGGATTCAACTTGCCTGTGAAGCCTCCTCTGAACATCTCAATTCCTTCTTTATTTTAAGGATCTGTGATTCCATCCAGACTGGTGCTCCCTCCCCAATAACAGATGCATCCTCTCTGACCATACAGTGTGTTTCGGTGAATTACTGGGACCAAGAAATGATCACCCATTGGTCTGACTTATTAATGATAAGCCTCTCTGCCCATCATTAGGTTCATATCATTAGTTATCATTTATATAGTACATATTACCAAGTAACATGCTTAAAACTAGATAGAGATTATCTCAGAAAACATTTGGGGGGCAGCTAGATGGCACAGTAGATAGAGCACCCGCCCTGGAGTCAGGAGTACCTGAGTTCAAATCTGACCTCGGATACTTAATAATTGCCTAGCTGTGTGACCTTGGGCAAGTCACTTAACCCCATTTGCCTTAAATTAAAAAAAATAATTTTTAAAAACAACCTTGGAAATAGATTCTATTATATCTCCCCTATATTATAGATGGGGAAATTGAGTTAGAGAGAAGTTGAGTGACTTGTCCAGGGTCACAATAGCTAGTAAATGTCTGAAGCTGGATTTGAACTCAGGTTTCCATGACCCAGTTGCAGCAGGATCAGTATGTCATCTAAAAGATATTGTCAGACAAAAGAAAATTTGATCAAGATAAATCACAGACCAAAGAGAGTCTACAGTGTGCTGGAGACCTTGAATATGAAGGGTTGCTCACTTTAAGATCTAAGATTGAATTTCACATTTCCAGGGTGTCCCAACATAGAACTAAAGAAAGGGGGAGAGGGAGGCAGCTAGGTGGTGCAGTCAATAGAGAAGCAGCCCTAGAGTCAGGAGGACTTGAGTTCAAATCCATCCTCAGATACTCAATACTCACTTAGCTGTTTGACCTTGGACAAGTCACTTAACCCCATTGTCTTGCAACAAAAGGAAAAAAAAGAAAAGAAGAAAAGAAAGGGGGAAATGATATACCTGTCACCCATTCACAATTTAGAAGAACATATACAACTGGTTATATTCCAGGCTCTAGATGAAGGAATGCACTTAGAATGTAAAAATACAAATGCAAAGCTGTAGGTCTGATCAAGGTTATATACTATGAAGAACCTGTCTGAGATTCTCAGTGGTTTTGACAATGAGCAGCTAAGATTATTCTTCAGTGTGTGAGTGGTAGATGGTCAAAGATGGTTTCCAAAGTTTGAATCCTCCTTTGACAATTGTCCACAAGATCTCTGAGTCAACACAAAATCCAGATGACTTCTTGCCTTCTGTAATGACTTATGTGAACTATCTCCAGTTGCTGGACTATTCAAATATTGAGATAATGGGTGAAAAACTGGTGATAGCTGCCAGAGAGGGGCAGAAGTCATTCCATCTTTCCTGATCACAAAGAAAAATTCAATGTCTGCTTGTTACAGTAAAAGAGAAAAAAATCATGATTTCTTTTCGAAATGTATCACCTGAATTTCCTCATCTGTAAAATGAGCAGGAGAAGGAAATGTCAAGTCACTCCAGTAATTTTTCTTTAAACTGCACAGCAACATTTATTGTTCTGGCCTGGAAAAACACTTTTTAAATTTCACACAGCAAAGCAAGTTTTAAAACTTCACTCATCAAATAAATGATCATTTAAACAAAAACTTGCTACCAAAAAGATAAAAACAAAAACCAACAAACCTTGCCACAACAACTTTTTAGGGCCTCATAACATTTTAAGTCCATGGGGCCATTATAAAATATCAACCAAATGCCTCATTTGTAATCAGAGGACATTTTTCTGCAAGAAAGATTAACATGGTTCCTAGGCTCAGGTGATATATTTAGAAAAAATACCTCTAATACAACTTAGAAAAGTCCTAAGGAATTGCATAAATCACAGAAAGGTTAAAAGATTTGCCCAAAGTTATTGTCAGTGGTGGGATTGAAACCCAGGTCTTCCTGGCTCCATATATAAGTAAATATATATATAGATATAGATATCTTCTGACTCCATATATATAAGTATATATATAATATATGGTACAATGCCAAAAGTCATTTCAGCTTCATGGGACCTGACATTGCCTTCAAGAACCTATGGTGATCTCCCTTTCATCACGAAATATCCCATTTCTGTGGAAGGGCACTAAGATACAGTTATAAATCTGAAAGCCTGCTTTGGTTTGCAACAAGCTTCCCATTAGACTGGCCACTATTGCTTACTTGTTTGAAGATACACACATCTGGCAGGTGTGCATGTGTATGTGTATTTTAACTTTTCTTCAAATCCCTGGAAGTCTCCCAGCTGTTGCCAGTGCAGATGCTCAGAAGCCAAAATCCAATTAAATTTGCATCTCTTTTTTTGATCTCTGGACTCTCCTATCTGGAATTAGTTTGGATCTCATTGAAAGCTGCCAGCTTTTCTATCCCAGTGTCCCCTTATTGGAAAGGGTTAAATCCTTGTTTTTATTTCAGGTCTCCAGTAACTAACAAAGGCTTGTTGCCAAAAGTGTCTTTTGGGTGGCTCACAGACAAGTAATTGTGGGGATTAGGAGCACTCTCTCTCTCTCTCTCTCTCTCTCTCTCTCTCTCTCTCTCTCTGTGTGTCCCTAGCCATCCCCTTGATTTAGTTAGAATAAAAGCAGCAGTGACATTGCCAATGACCCAGATGTTTGAAAAACCCTTAGATTAAGCCACTGAGGCCCTTACCTTCAAATCCTATAATATTGCATTAACACAGGCTCAACCTGCAGAATTGGATTTAAATCCAGTACTTGAAGGCTCACCCTCCCTCATCCCTTCTCTACAACTAATCTCATTTTGTACCCTTGAGTGCCGAAAATAATGATAATGCAGCTACCACAGAAAGTGACTATGTGAGCGGTTTTGTTTTGGACTGTTGGGTTTTTGTGGGGAGTTTTTTATTTTAATAAAGTAAAAAGGCTCTGAGTGATATCATATCTTCTCTCCCATTTCTCCTGCCTAGGTAATAATAATAAGTTACATTTCAAAATTCCATAGCCTGCTGTGCCTAAGGAGCCAGGGTAAAAGGCTTCATTCATTTGATTCATAGGCTGTACACATACTCCAGAAGGATATTCACCTGAACCATATCTTTTTTCTGCAGATAGATGAGGTATGTTTCAAGTGAACTTGGTAAAAGACCTGTGAGAAAGGGGGAAGGGAAGGGAACCAATCTAGTTAGCCATCTCATTATGACCTAAAACTTTTTTCAGTCACCTGTATTAGCTGCATCTCTATAGGGCATTCATTAATCCAATCTCATGGTATTTTCCGATCTCATAGCAGGTTTCCACTATAAGCCTAGACCTCTCTCAGTGATGGGTCCCTTGAAAATCATCACAGGTTCAAGGATTTGGGCATCCATTCAAAGCCATAGATCATGAGCACCCCACCCCTACCCCAACCAATATTCCTTTACCCAGATCAACCAGAGGACTAAACTAGATCAAAGCAAAAGACACTTAAAGAACATAGTAAATAAAGGACAAGGAACATACCCTACACTTAAAGGGATGCCCCATCCAATAGATGCTCACAGCAAACCGCCTTCATTTTCTCCTAATGCAAATCAAGTCCCCTCCCATTTTCTATCTGTACCCAGGGAAAGGAACCCAAGGCAGTTTGTGAGCAGTTGGGCTAGTTCCTTCTCCCTCCCCAACATAGCATGAGAATCTCTAGCTTGAGCACTTATGGAAGGTCTTCAGAAACCTTCTTTCTTTATTTCTTGGGGTCTGCCAGTAATCTCAGCACCAGAATTATAAAACATTGAGACCAGAACCTCAGATTCTCTATATGGAACTATAAGATGATGAGAACCTTTCCTGCTCCCATTCTACCAAGGAGGCAGCTGAGAGGAAAGAAGACTCCGCATTGCGCTATCCCTTGCCACTACATCTTCTGCCATTTATGATGGATTGGTTTAGGGATTAGATAACGGGGCCATGATTAAAATCCCCCACACTCAGAAACATCCACTGTCCTCTTGGATATGCATAATCCTCCTAGATGTGACAACCAGAGCTCTCTACCAATGAGCGCCACTCTTTGACACAAAGCCTTATGGGGGATGTAGTCCAGAGAGGCTGATCACTTGGCCACTAGATTTTGTTTTATTTTAAATCAGTAACAAGTTTGGGATGTAGTAGCAATAAGAAACAAGCTCTTCAATGGCCAAACAGTTAATCATGTCAAACCTCATGCTGTATTAACAATGGAATACTATTGTTATATGATAATTCTATTTCTACTTCTCAGAATTACATAGACAACAAAGAATAGAAATAAGCATTTGATCCCATCATAATTTTTCCAATTTAAGCAGAAGGCATCACTCTCCCTCCTTTGATTGAACCTAGCACATCATATCTCTCCTATTATATCTGAGAGGTTATTATCATAATTTATCAACAAAATATCATAATGTTATTTATCATTATGTCATTGTGTCTATATTTATCAATATATCACATCAACATTATTTCCACATGTCTTATTTTCCCTTAAACTCTGGAAGCTCCATAAAGGTAGGCATCATATTTGTCTTGTTTCATTTTTCTCTTAGAATACCTAGCACCCAACACACATTTAATTAATGCTTATTGATGAATTGGTTCTTTGTTTCTTGGGGATTTAAATAAAGACAAATTTTATTGCTTTGGAGAGGTATAGCTTTCAGGAAAAGGAACATGATGATTCCTTTTTACTCTGTCTTAATTAGACCTTAACTGGAGTATTATGTGTAATATTGGCTGCCACAGTTTATGAATAATAGGAGTCTCCAGAGGAAGGCCACCAGGTTGGTGAAGGACCTGCAGTCTACTTCATATGAGAATAAATTGAAAGGACTAGAAATGGTTATCTTAAAGAAGAAAAGACATGAGTGGGGAATAGTGTACATGATAGTTTTGTTCAAGTATTTTCTGTCCCCAGAGAACAGAACCAGAAGTAGGGAGTGGAAGGTGATTAGAAATTCAGATTTATGTCAAGAAAAACTGTCCAGAAGGGGAATAGACTGCCTTAAAAATCATCTTTTTTTTTGCAAGGTCTCAAGTTTCACATTTTTCTCCCTTTCTCCCTTTCTCCCTTTCCTCCTCTTTCCCCTAACAGAAAGCAATCTAAAATAGGTTATACATTACTATGTTAAACATATGTCCATATAAATCATGTTGAACAGACTTGCCTAGAGGAGCAGGTTTCCCATCCTTGGAGTTCTGCAAACAGAAGCTGGACAATCTTTTGTCTGGTATATTCCAGTAGAGCTTTTTTAGAGTATGGTCTGGACTGCTCAGTCATTGATGTTCAAATTAATGCTTAGATTCTGTGACTTTACAGAGGAGGTCTTGCGTGCTCCAAGGTTTGATGTAATTGCAACAATGTCATTAGGAAATATGAACATTTGAAGAACTTCACCATCCATAAATGTTCGTTAAATTGAATTGAGTCAATCTGGAATCTTTCTTTTATTTGGATTATCTGTAAAACATTGTCAATGACAAAGGTTATTTGTCTCTGTGTCCTCTAGCATAGGTGCCAGTACACAGACACACCTAGGGTAAAAAAGAAGGATGCAAAAGATGCTGTCAAGGATGCAGATATCACTGAACTTGTGGCACAGTATCATCATTTCTTAAGTCTTCTAGTGTCTCATATGTCTTAAGATCTGACGAACTTACAAAGTAGCCCACTGCATAAATGAGGACAAATACAACACAAAGGAACACAAATACACAGAGGTCTCACCTGACCCCCTAACCCTCTATTCTGAAAACACAGTCATGGAGTAGGAGGACCAGGGAAATACTAGTTCAGATCCCTGCACTAGCCTTGCTTTTTATTTTTTAAAATAAGCTAGATACAAACAGCCTCAGAAGAGGAGAAAGACTGATACCTCCACTGCCTTCCCACTCCACAGATCAATTGACTGTTTTTCTGATTGTGATAACAATACTAAAAAACTCCTTAGGTGAACACATTTCATTGTTTTACACCATACTTTCTATGAATCATTGAACAAAGTTATCTCTATAGCCACATCTATCATAGTGACATACATTTACATTTTCATGAGAAACACTTTGACTGAAGAGAAATTTTAAGGTTGCATTTAGTTCTACCAAGTCATATTTTTAAATTTTTTAAATAAACATGGAGATCCTATAATCTCTATTGGGCAGTAAAAACAATAATATCATGTAATAGAAAATCATGGATAGATACTATTTAATGTCCTGTTATAGAGAACCTACCAACTGCTTCTTCATGTTTCCATGAAGAATGCCTTCATGATGTCCCTAGACCCTTCACATAAAGATCTTAGAGAAATTAGAGGGCAGAATTGTAGTTCATTGTTAGTATCTTCTCACTTGTCTATTTTTTCTAAAGAGCTCTGCTGACAACCATTTTCCATTCTTTTAAAATATTGTCTTTTTTTTATCTATCTTGTAAATAATGAGTACCTTTAAAATTTTGTGAGACCTTTAGCATTAATCTCTCCAGATTATAATTTCATTAATTCTAGCCATTCTTACCAATTTCATCTTCTTAAATGCCAGTCCTCCTTTCTGGTATAGTTCATCTTATACTGAAGTAGTAGAGTATAAGTGCAGGAAGGTCTAATTATCATCACTGATGAGGTCACTTTAAAAATACCAGTAGAGGAGGCAGCTAGGTAGTCCAGTGGATAGAGTATGGGCTCTGGAGTCAGGAGGATTAGAGTTCAAATCCAGCCTCAGACAATAATTACCTAGCTGTGTGACCTTGGGCTAGTCACTTAACCCCATTGCTTTGCAAAAAAAAACAACGCCAATAAATCTGTTTAATTTCACACCTGCTTTTAGTCCTTCTGCTTTCATTTATGTATGTTCTTTCTATAATTTCACTTGCTTTTTAGAGACTTAATTTTCTATTCAACCATTTTTTGCTAATTTATAAAATGAAATGATCATAATCTGCCATTGTGCTTCATAATGATTTACAAGGTGAGTTTATTTTCCTAATTAGTGTACCCTTCCCTGCCATGTTTGACAAAAAGACTAGCTAGGGAGATTTTGAGGGTTTTGACCTTCTTATTCTGGCACCTGTTTAAATCAGTTTAATTTTTCTCTAGAAATGGAGTTAAAGTCTGTTTCTCACTGGGAGAGAAGGAGGGCCCATTTGGGTTGGAAATGTTATCATTTTACCCAGTACCTTCTCATCTTAATTCTTTTTTCTTAGTTCACTACAATTTGATCTTTGTCCTATGCAATCAATGACCTAACTACATGCAGACAATTGATCATTTCTTGTCTGTTAAAAGACAGTTTATTTTCCTCAATATTCAATATCTACCACGCCCAGTGCTTTCCATTTCTCTTCTTCAAGAAATTGTTCATGAACTACATCTGTCAGGTTTCTAACCAGTCTTTAGTT
Organism: Macrotis lagotis; assembly: GCF_037893015.1. Lineage (NCBI taxonomy): Eukaryota > Metazoa > Chordata > Mammalia > Peramelemorphia > Peramelidae > Macrotis > Macrotis lagotis. The sequence continues at coordinate 67,587,768 of NC_133663.1, forward strand.
TTTTCCTTTCTTGATCCTAAACCACATAAACATAGTTTTCAGCATCCTCCTCTGAGGACTATTTCTGCATTAAATTGTTAATGCAGTTATGGGTTGACATAATTTGGGGAAAATCAAATAATATTCTTATGCCCCTTAAATTCTTCACCAAATTTCCTATTTTAGCCTATACAATGAATGTTAGTATATAGGCTACAATTATCTTTCCAGTGTCTAGCACAGTGCTTGTGCTATAGAAAGGGCATAATAAATACTCTTTGATTAATTGATTCAAGATAGTCTATTTGCTTTTGCTAATTGCACCCATTCCATGTCTCTTTAAATAGACTTTGTCCATTCCTCCATACTTTGGAGAACTTATAAAATCTCTACTTTATAGATCTCTGATGCTGTTGTCATTGTTCAATCTTGCCTGACTCTTTGTGAACCTATTTGGAGTTTTCTAGGCAAAGATACTGGAGTGGTTTGCCTTTTTCTTCTCCAGATGATTTTATAATTGAAGAACTAAGGCAAACAGGGTTAGGTTACCCAGGATCACACAACTAGTGGATGTTTGAGGGCAGATTTGAACTCATGAAGATGAGTCTTCTTGACTCCAAACCCAGTACTCCTAGGTCACCTATCCTCCTCCTCCTCTGCTCCCCCCCCCCCCATCCCCAGATCTCTAACTCAAAGCTCAGTTCATGGAAGCTTCCACAGGAAATTTAAGTCCTAACTACTAGTACTCATTCCAATGTTAAATCTAATTTGTTTATATATTGCATGTTTGAATTTATTTATCTATGTTCCACTGCCATCACCACAAATAGAACATAAATTCCTTGATATCAGGGACAATTTTTGATCATCATTGTATCCCCAACATCTAACAGCGTCTGGCTCTTAAGAGGTGCTTAGCTGAATCTAGTTGATTTGAATTAGGTTGAACTGCAAGTCAAGAAGACCGAATGTCCCACAAAATGATATTTCTCATTCCAATCCTGCCAGCTCCTTTATTTGACTCTCTAAAAATAAAAAAAAAAACAGAGTTCTTCCACTCAGCTGAATCTCCTTTGTGTCCCTTGTGTTCATTTATGATAATAATGCCAGCATATGAGATGGTTCCACTCCTCCAGTGTGCATCAGCAAAATGGTCACAATAAACATTAAGGAAAAATGTGAATGCTTGTAGGCTAAGACCCCTGTGGTTTTTCTTGGTACCTTCTGACACCTGTTCTGCCATTCTATCACCCTGCCTGCAGCACAAGGCTAAATAGGATTGAGCCCCATTTTATGGATTTTTCCATTTCATAACCTCGTTGGATTTTGACCAATCATTGATTACTTGGACAATCATCATGGCATCATGGATATAGACCTGTCCAGGAAACCAAGAAAGATTGGGTTTGAGGTTCACCTCTGGCACATACTGGCTTTGTGACTCTGGATAATTCACTTAAACTCTGTTCTCCAAACTCCATGTTTGAGTCATTTCTTTTGTTCGTTTGTTTTTTCTAGGCTGTGGGGTTGAATGACTTGCCCAAGGTCACACAGGTAAATTATTCAGTGTGTGAGGTCAGATTTGAACTCAGGTCCTCCTGACTCCAGGGCTGGTGCTGTATCCACTGTGCCACCTAGCTGCCCTGTCATTTCTTGAGTCGACAAAAATTCATCAAGGGCTTAGCCATTGAGCTGTGAACTCAGAATACAAAGAAAGGCAAAAAAAAACTTATCAGCCCCTGCTGAAGAAGGTCATTCTAATTGGATAGACAACTTGCAAATCACAATGCACCTGTAAGAGATATATCAGGCTATGAAAGGTAACCTCAGAGGGAAGAAGAGGAGTGAAAGTCCCCTTAAAGAAATGGATTTTAACCTGAATTTTGAAGGGATCTGGAGAAGTTGGGAGCTAGGGGAAAAGAGTAGAGAAAGCATTCTAGGCAGGGGAACAAGAAGTTCAAATGCCTATAGTCCAGAGATGAAGTATGGAGTGAAAAAAGAGAAAGTAGACAGTGTACCTGGATCTTAGGGTGCCTATAAGAAGCAACTAAAGCATAAGAACACTGGAAAAGTAGGAAGGAACCTAATTATAAAGAAAATTAAATGCTAGAGGATTTGATATTTTATCCTGGAGGTGGGGAGCCAAAGAAGTTTATAGAGTAAAGGAGTAACATGATCAAACTGAGCTTTAATTCAAGCAAGTTAAATTTCCTTACCTGTTTATGTGTCCTATTGTTCTTCTCCCACTACCACCACCTCCAACAGAATATAACTTGTGGTCTTACCCTCTAAAACAAATTACAGAGAGGGAGTTTTTTCACCCGGGAGTCAATAATACCAATGAAATCCCAGATCTGATATCTGTTTCTATCCACTAATTATTTGGTGGCTAACCTGGTGATGAGTTTTCTTCCCCATTTTTAGCAAGACTGGTCCTTAGACAAGATCTATGACCTATAGTAATGACCTATAGTCATGCCCAATCACAAAACTTTTCCAGAATAGACATAATGTCTTCATGACTCCATGCAGGAACAGAATAGAATGGGACTTTTGTGGTAATACTTCTATTTAGTAAGTGATTAATAAATGTTTATGAAATAAATGAAAGGGCTAAAATCAGTACAATAAGTGCCAGAGACAAGAGACTCAGGAATTACATTTGTTTAACACTTATTGACGTCTCCCCATGCCAACTCAATAGTTTATTAAAGCACTTACTGTTTGTGTGGCTCATTGTGCTGAGCACTGAGGGGGAGACAAAGATAAATTAGACAGTCTTTGTTAGGACCAGAACTCAGAACTGCAACTCAAGACAACTTTGATGATTCCCAGACCAGCCAAGACCCAGGCCTAAAAGCTATTTATTCAGTTGAAGAGGTATCCTACAAGAAAAATATTCATTTTTCATCAAAAGAGTCAACAATACAACCAGAGCATTGTACCCCTGCACACCTTCTCCCCAGAGTTGTTCCCCCAAATCTCCCATACATAAAGCCCCCTCAACTACCATATTCCCTGCCTACTGTGACTTCCAATGAATCTTTCCTTCTTGCTCTCTGCCACATTTCCTCTGCTGGAGCTGTGCCCAAAAGAACCCTGTTGCTGCTCCAACTCTTTAATCACAACCCTTCCCCTCAACCATCCCTGGGATGGGAGGGGGAACCAGGAAGGGAGGATGTACAAATCGTATAGAGCAATTTTGGATATTTGGCAATCTAGCGAAGTCCAATAATCTCCTCTGAATCATGTTTCTAAATGCATATTAAAAATAGAGTTATCAAAACATCTTTAAAATGTAATCTCTCTTACTCCTGTGTACCTAACACCTTTCAATTAGTATTGCAGTCACTTTTAATCTGAATTCACAAACTTCAGGTTGAGAACCCCTAAAAATGAAGAGTAGGCCTGCAGTGAGGATTCTTTCATCTCCTATCCTCATCCCAAAGGTTAAGGAGAACTCATGAGTAGAAAGGGGGGCAGTATCTCTTTATTTTCTTTTTTTTTTTAAAGAGAAAAGGTCCTGGCGCCTGGCCCAAGGTCCTATCTCTTAGTCACTCAATGCCCTCCAAAACAATGAAGCCCAAGGCTGTCTGGAGTTGTGTGTTTTTATGAAGAAACTATCGTTGCATAAGAGCTAATGCTTTCCTATGTCTACCCACTATCTCAATGTTACAACCACCTTAACCCCTTAGTCACCATAACATCCCTATCCTAGTAAGGCAGATGATTCAGGATCAAAAATGAGTAAATGCAAATTTGAAAGTGCTAAGTGCATTGGGCTAAGAGAGATTACATCTGACTGGAAGATCCAGGACAACCAACTTCCAAAATGATTTTTCTTATTCTTGGATCTAACTCAGGTCATTCCTCTGCTCAAACCTTTCCCTGACTCCTTGCTACATATGGAGCAAGGTATCCAAGATCTGCCACAAATTGATATCATCTTAGCTCTCCATTACTGTCATATTACCCTCCTTTGGATGCTTTATGCTCTGGGGTCCATGAACTTTTTTAAAAAAATTTTTGGTAGCCATATTTCAATATCATTAATTTCTTTAGCAGGTCAACATATTTTATTTTATGCATTTAAAAACAAGATTGCAAGGTCCTTAGGTTTCACCACTGCTGAGGGAGACTGTCACAAAAAAGAGAAACCAAACAACTCTTTTCCTCCTAAACATGTCCTGTGCTCTCTTATATCAGCTTCCAGTTACCTCCATTTCCAAAAGGTTCTCCCTTACCTTTGCCAGGTTAAACCTTCCCTTTTGGACCTTACATAATTTGTTTTTTATCTCTCAAGCATTTATCATGTAATATTTCATTTTTCCAAAGCCCCAGTGTAAAAATAATTATCGATATTTCATCATTCCCCCATTAGACAATAAATTCTATGTGACTAAGGACCATGACTTACCTAAATTTTGTACCTCTCCCATTACTAGTATGATGTTCTGATCGTAATCAGTATTTAATAAATGATTATTGAATTAATATTAATGAATGAATACCTGAAGATGGCACCTGAAGTAGCCTTGAAGCATGGGGCATATTTCCCATGAGAGAAAGTACATTCCAGATATAGAGCAAGAAAAGGACAGTGAAAGCAAAGTTATGGAAGCTGGGAGAAAATGGAACCAGTTGAAGGTATCACCAATAATACAGTTTGATTGAAACATTCAATATATGAACCATAAAGGGAAGTAGATAAAGATAAGCCTGCAAAAATAATTTGGAGCCAGATTCCATAGAAAGCCTTTAAATGTCAATCTTTGGACTTTCTTTGATAGGCAAAGTGGAACCATTAGTAAATTAGCAATGGTTTGAATCCTATTGAAACTTTTTTTGTGAGCATGGGAATGAGATATGATCTGGCTACACTTTCAGAAGATTGTCTTGAGAGAGTTATGTGGAATCAAGGAGGGTTGGGAGGCAGAGGGTATTATAATGCAGAGGATGATCATGAGGGCCTGTGCCCCAAAGGATAGCAATGAAGGCCTGAACTAGGTTGGTATCGTAGGAGTGGGAGGGAGCTAGATTCCCAAACTAGGAGTGTAGGATTGGCAGGACTTAGGGACCAGGGATAGAGGAAAGGAGGAGGGGAAAGAATCAAAGATGATTCTAACTAAAAGAAAGTAGTCATAGTAATAGAGATCTATAAAAATATTTTTGTAAGTCACTGTGCTAGATGATGGAGAAGATACAAAAAGTACAAGTCTTGGTCCTTGCTCTCATTGAGCTTACAGTTTAGTCAATGAGATATGAAACAATAACAAATCACTCAAGACATGATAGGCTAAAAGCCAAATGAGCAATATAAGTAAAAACATGAAGAAATAATAATAAAAAGGGATCAGATGAAATCCTCAAATCATTCCTATAGTTTGCTGGTCTTTCTGTTTTATTCTATAATTTCTGTTATGTTGTTGAGTACCATCTGGGGTTCAGCCACACACCCCAGTCTCAAAAACATCAGCTACCATCACATATTTTGGCCAAGTAGTCACTCTCTGTCTTTCCTCAGGTCATCCAGATACAAAAGCGAGTTTTCCCAAAGCTTTTACTAGTTAAAGGAAGAGAATATAAAAGCAAACAAAATTACAGCTACAGAAATAGATTGGGTTACCCAACTCAGGAGAGCTTAGCTTTTAATCCCTTTGTGCCTGATGAAATAATGGAGTCTTTCAGGATTCAGGAGAAGGGACTCTTCAAAATATTCCCTGAACTACTTACTGATGAGAGTAGAGAAAGGACATACATGTTTTAGAGACAATTTGTCATAAAGTTACTCTTTATTCCAAGAAACCTAACTGTCAGGTCCACTGAAGAACACTCTTTCCCTTTTAGGCTAAAGGTCAGATTTGAAAGACACTGCTCACCTCTGTTTGTTACCTACCTGTGTTTTTAACTTCATAAAAAGAAATATCCTTGAGAGCAGCAGCAGTTACACCCAATCACTTGCAGCAGTAATGGTCTGGTCTACAAAAGCCTCCATCTCAGCCAAAGACACTCTAGGTCCTGTCCAGCACAGAATGAGATGAGGCAGACTCCTTCTCCTCTTTGTTTTCTGAACACTTGAATAGACATATATGAACCAATAGGTTTTACTGTTGCTAAATAATAATAATAATGAGGAAGAGGAGGAGGAAGAAAGGAGGAGGAGGAAGGAAGGAAGGAAGAAAGGAAGAAGGAGGAGGAGGAGGAGGAGGAAAAAGAAGAAGGAGGAGGAGGAGGAAGAAGAAGACGAAGAACAAAAACAAGAACAAGAACAGAAGAAAGAGTACTGGACTCTTCTGGAGGCAAGAAAACTCAAGTACAAATGCTGCCTCAGACACACACACTAGCTGTGAATCATCTGTCTCAATTTCTTCATCTGTAAAATAACCTACCTTCCAGTATTATTGTGAGGATCAAATGAGATAATATTTACAAAGTACTTTGAAAATTTTAAAGCAATAAATATAAATGCTAGCTTTTATTAGTAGTTTTTATTATACTTATGTTTAGAGTAGATCTATACATAGATGTGTGATGGGGGTGGGTGTCTAAATATAAAAACACAATTTGAGGGTGGAGGGGATAGATATGAGCATCTTTCTGGCCTGCACTTGTGAAGAGTAAAAAGACCAGCACCACTACTAGCCTAGCTGAGGGGAGGGGCAGGCAGGGTCTATACCTCAAACATCTCTAGTCTAAGGGTATAGAAAACCACTTCCCTGAGCATACTCCAATGGGAGGGAAGTTTTTATTTCACATTCGTCAATTTACCTCCTTCCCACCAAACACTGGTTAAACAAAAATCTATCATATTTAAAAAGAAGAGTGTTTGATTCACACAAAACAATAAACAGAAACTATCGGAGCTCTGCAGTATAGAATTTTTTAAAGAATATACAAGAATAAAGTTTTCTTCAGCTGGGAGCAAGACAAGAAAAATCTCAGTTTGAACAAGGAGAGAGAGAACAAACTCAACCAGCAAAGGTCCATTCTGTGTTCTCTAACACTACAAGAACAGAAGGTCAAGGGACATGATGGGACCAGCCTCATATTACATGCCCACCACTCAGGGAGCTCCGGTCTCTGTTTTTAAGTTTTCTTCCCATCTCTGTCTCAGCAGCCTCTCTGGAGAGTCTGCCTCCACAAGTGTCTCTGCCATCAACCATTTGAATAAGTGCCTTTCCGAAAGTCCATTCCTCTTTCAGCCATCTCCTCATATATAGCATAGGAATTTTTGAGGCACTGCCACAGGGGGGTGCTGTTACATATGTAATGCCAATTTTCACATATATCTTTTAACTGTAAAAAGGACAAGAACAAAATTAGAAAGTATTCTAATAAAAGTCCACTCAATATTAAGAAAACATAGGTTCTATCACTCCTAGACGTAGAGACATAGGGAGATGAACATTATGCCATCAAAACAGGAAGAGGATTTGAAAGATGTGTTCAGAATGAGCAGATAACAAACTTATAGAAATACTTTTAGGACAGAAATTTCACTGAGTTTTAAAGACTAAAAATAGTCATGCAACTAATGGATTTGTCAAAAAATGATTTAACTGAAAATGAAATTCATGAAAAGACCAAGATTCAAGAATGGAATCAAAAATCCCATGGCTAATATTTACACATGAACTTCAAAAATACATGGGCAAAGAAACATCAACCAAATGGATGAGTAATGTGGTTTGTTCAGAAACAGAAAAGTTTCTGCAATTCAGGATCAAGTCATTTCCCCTGGAAATTATAGAAAGATTATTCATTCTTAAGGAACCCAGATACATTGGTCAATGTAAATTATGTGAGGAAACAGTATAAAATGCAGCATATTGCTATAGTACAAAAATTATCACCTATTGAATACCCAGACAGTTATGATCATGTGATCAAAATTATATGCCCAGTTAGGAACTTGTGATTTCATTGTTACAAGGAGTTCCCATGTAAAGACAGCTACATGATCTAGTAGATAGAGGACTGAACCTCGAGTCAGGAAGACTGAGTTCAAATTCTGCTTCAGTCATTTCCAAGCTGTGTGACCCTGAATAAAAAACTTAACCTCTAACCTCTCTTTGCTTCATTTTCTTCATCTGTAAAATGGAAAAAATAAGCATGGATCTCTCAGAATTATTGAGAAAATAAAATGAAATAGTATTAGTAGATTAAGGGTTGCTAGGTGATGCAGTAGATAGAGTGCTGAGTATAGAATAAAAAAACTAATCTTCCTGAGTTAAAATCCAGCCTCAGACACTTACTATTCATGTGACCCTGGGCAAGTCACTTAATCCTGTTTGCCTCAGTTTCCTCAATCTGTAAAATGAGCTAGAGAAGGAAATGGCAAACCACTCCAGTATCTTTGTGCTCCCCCCAAAACACTGGGTCATGAAGAGTCAAACACAACTGAAATGACTAACAACAACAATTTGTAAAGTACTTTGCAAACCTAAAGCATTACATTTATCATGACATGGTGCTGCCATCATGTGCCTTATCATCTAGTGTGAGAATGAGAAAATCCCCCCCTTCAGATGTGCTCAATACCTTCTTTACAACTCATAGTCTTAGAGAGTTCGTTAGACCTCTGGGAGGTTGTTACTGGACCAGGGTCACAAAGCTAGAAAGTGTCAGAGACTAGACTTGAACCCAGGTCTTCAGGATTTACAAAACTAGATTTCTCTCTGCTGCTCCAAAGTGCTTCTCATAAACCAGCATATGGCAAATACCCAGGCTACAAAACATGAACCCTCAAATATCCTTGAGAATTTATCAACTGTCCTCAAACTAGAGCGTAATCAGAGACAAGACTGTTTCCCACAAACACCCAGACACAATACTGACCCATAAAAAGTTAAAAATACCATTTTTAATAGATATTTCTAACTGTAATCTACATGGAATGGAATGGAATGCCACCCACTTCAAAATATGAAGAAGTAGAAAACAGAACCACATGGAAAGAAGATAAAGGACATACCATCCCTATCAGTCATAAAGCATCATAGCCCTGAAGATACTTTCAGCAGTCAGCACAAGATAAACTTGTATCCCAATACTTTTAGCCAATTACCCAAAGCACTCACTTTTATCTGCTTGCTTAATAGTTTGGCTAATATTGAGAATAAATGAATAGTTATGGAATAGTGACTTGCCCTAGGATTGTTTTTATCTAAATGACATAAACAAATAAAAATAGAATAATAATCATTTATGTGTAATACAATATAGAAGTCAGTTAGGTAATAAACTATAAGAGAATATAGGAACCAAGTGCCTACTATAAATTAGAATTCAAGAAATATAATAATAAATCAAGTTGTCAATCAAAATTCCAAAGTTCCTGGTCACTTTTTGAATAGACATGGAGTCATTCAGTCTATCCCTGCATCAGGTACATTATTTAGCTCTTCTGGGACAATGTTAGAATTTTTGTTATGTCCTTTAGACCAGCACACCCTCTATTCTGATCTCATTCCAGCTAACTGAAATCTGACCTTGAGTCCATATGGAGTTTTCATTGTCTTAAGGAGCCAACCGTGTCATTATCAACCTGGTCCCTTTGAGCTTCCTTGTTACTCCTCTCATGAATCTTCAGGTTGCCAATAACTTCTCCCCTCAATTTTGAAAGTCACCCCCAAGGAGTCAAAATTCCACCATGAGTCCCCCCAATCAAACATACCCACTTGTCCAGAGTGACTGGAGTCTAGTGCAACAACTTATATTCATTTTATGTTCACATGTGTCCATGTTTAACTTTCATTTACAAAAAGGAAGCATTATTATTTCATTATAAATTATGACTGGATTAAGAGGAGAAAATGGTCAGGCTATGAGATCATTACCTCCTTAAGAGTGGGAATTTTTTTCATTCTTTATACAAATATCTTCATTATCTAACTTGATGTCTGGTATACACTTGATGCTTAATAAATGCTCATTAATTGTTTGAGGTAGGACTTAACATGGCCTCATAAACTAATGATAAGCCAAAAAGTATAATTATACTAAGGCAGAGCTCTCTACACAGTTAGATTTTCATTAATAAATCCCATGTAACTTTGTACTTGCAAACAACATTTTAAAATGGAAAGTTAATATATTAAAACCAATCCTCACACCCTATACCAAGATGAGATCAAAAATGGGCACAGGATTTAGACATAAAAGACAATATTTCAAACAAATTAGGAAATAAAGGAATAGTTTACCTGTCAGATCTATGAAAAGGGAAGAAATTTATGTCCAAGGAAGAGATGGAGAACATCGTTAAAAACAAACTAGATAATTTTGATTACAGTAAATTAAAAAGCTTTTGCACAAACAAAACCACTGTAACCAAGATCAAAAGAAATGTAGTAAAATGGGAAACAGTATTTACAACTAGTATTTCTGAGAAAGGACTCATTTCTAAAATATACAGAGAACTGAGTCAAATTTAAAAAAAAAAGCCATTCCCCAATTGACAAATAGTCAAAGGATATGCAGAGGCAATTTACAGATGAGGAAATCAAAGCTATCCATAGACGTATTAAAAATTGCTCTAAATCATTACTTATTATAGAAATGCAAATTAAACCATCTCTGAGGTACCACCTCACACCTCCCAGAAATGGTCAATAAGACCAAAAGGACAATGATCAATGTTGGAAAGGGTGTGGGAAATCTGGCACATTAATACATCATTGATTGTTAGGTGCACTGGCTACTTTAAGTTCTCTGACCAGCAGAGAACTGTTCTCAGCTGCAGTGATGAGACAGGGAGGCAGAGATGGTAAAGCACTCCAAATTTTATTAGGGCACACAGCAGCTTATATCTTAGTCTACTTCCATGACTCCTGGACAACTCATGCTAGCAGGTTAAGCACCAATTGTATTAAAGGTTACACATGGATTACGTCATTACATATTGGTTAAATAGTTTTATTTTCTTATGCATACTTCATTGCTCTTGCTATAAGGTGATTCTTGATCAATGTTAGGAGATACAAAGAAGCTGGGTCATGCTGATCTTATGGAAAAGCAAAAGGGTTTGGGTCATGCTGGTCTCCTGAGAAACCAAGTCAATATGTTTGCAAAACAAGAGGCAAAGAGGGTCTTTTAAACCACTACCTTTGTCATTTCAGAACTGTGGTCCTCAAGGATCCCTAGCAGTTGATGGGCAATAAAAATGTGCATACCCTTTGATCCAACAATACTATTAACTGGGTCTATACCCTGAAGAGATCATGAAAAGGGGTAAATACATCACTTGTACAAAATATTCATAGCAGCCCTGTTTGTGGTGACAAAGAATTGGAAAGTGAGTGCATGTCCATCAATTGGGGAATGACTGAACAAATTGTGGGTTTTGTACATTGTGGAGCACTATTGTTCTATTAGAAACCAGGAGGGATGGGAATTCAGGGAAGCCTGGGAGGATTTCCATGAACTGATGCTGAGTGAGATGAGAAGAACCAGAAGAACATTGCACACCGCAACAGTAATATGGGGGTAATGAGCAATCTCAACTGATTTGCTCATTTTGTCAGTGCAACAATCAAAGACAATTTTAGGGTATCTGTGATGGAGAATACCATCTGTATCCAAAGAAAGAACTGTAGAATTTAATCAAAGACCAAAGACTATTACATTTAATTTTTTTAAAAAAGTTATCTTATGTAATTTTACCATCTCTTATATTTTATTTTTTCCTTTAGAATATGATTTTTCTCTCAGCACAAACAATTTTGATTAATGTATAGCATGGAAACAATGCAGAGACTATCAGACTGCCTTCTGGGGGGGGGGGAGTGGAGGGAGGGAAGTAAGATTAAGAGGAAAATTGTAAAATTCAATTTAAAAAATTAAAATTAAAAAAGCACTCCTTAATATAAAGCTGTAAAATCTCACCACACTTAGCCATGGATAAACCATTTGCAATATTCCGAATATGAAGAACTAGTATTTATATAGTGCTTTGAGATCCACCAAGCATTTTACATGCTATTCTCAATCGATTCTCACAACCCTATGCTAGAAGAGCTAATCTAACTGTTAAGGGATTAGATGAAGCTGGGGTTTAGGAGATCCCTGCAATTGGAGAAACATCATCAATGGGGACTGGAACCAATCCAGAGCCCAATCATCAAAAATTCTCTGAAGAAGAATAGATAACCCTAGGGTAAAATATAATATAATATATATATATATGTATATATATATACAATCTTTAGGCAGTGGGAATCAAGGTAATCCCTTTTATAGAGAGCCTCTGACAGGTGAGAGCCATCACCGAATTCTACAACACACCTATATATTGCTGTTGCAAAAATGAATCCCTGGGGTGGATGAGACCCCTACAAATGGAGGATCATCATTATCAGTGGGAACTGGCACCAATCCAAAGAGCCTAATCTTCAAAAATCCTCTGAAGGGGACCAGTTAACCCTAAAGAAAGGATGAGATGTAATATATATGACCTTTAGGCAGTAGGAGTCAAGGTGACTCCCTTATATAGTGAGCCATCACTGAATTCTTCAGTTCACCTATATATTGCCACTGCAGAAATGAATTCAGAATGCCAGCACATCCTCTGGGAAATCAGCCAACAGGGATCTCTTTAGTGGAATTCTCCTCTCCACACTGAAGATTATAAAGCTATGAGTGGGCACAGCCTCCTACACAGCTGTGAGGTCTGGGTCAGACATAGACATTGTATCTGACGTGGCATCTCGGGCATTTTCATCCCCAACCACTGTTTGTCACAGACTGGCAAAGCAGTAGAACCAGCAGGAAGATCCTAGGGCATGGATCTGGGCACTGGCAGATGACAGCTGAGAATCCAAATGAATAAATACATGGTCAAATGAACTGACACAACAAGAGGATGATGGGGGGAAGAAAGGGGGCATAGGAGAAAGGGCCACAGGGATGCTTCTGACAGCCAACTTCCAATGCTATGATGACTTCAAGTGGCAGACAAGTCACCCTGTCGGGCACTGCATACAAGCAGGAAGAATCATCTGGCAGCAAAGTCAGGGAGCAAACCCTGGAAGCAAAGAAGAAACCATAGCTGGTGACAGAAGGCAATCGATATAGGCATGAGGCGGAAAGAACTGGTGGTAATACATCAGTCTTTTTCAGAATCTGTCTCTGCTCTCAGAGCTAGATAGGCATCCCTGTCACAAGAGTCATCTCAGCGGAACCTTTGTGTCTGAATCCAGGGTACTTTGGAAATATCCTCCCTGCTCTGGATCATTGCCCCCACCCAGAAGACCTGAGAAGTCAACAAGCATAAATTAAGTTCCTACTATGTGCTAAGAACTGAAGATACAAAGGAAGGCAAAAGGTCCAAAAGGACAAAAGGAGCTCACAATCTAATGATGATGATATGACTATGCACAAACAAGACAGAGACAGGATAAATTGGTAATAATCTCAAAGGGAAAGTATCAGCATTAAGGGGACTGGAGAAAAACTTCTCAGAAAAGATGGAATTTTCTGAGGCTTAAAGGAAGCCAGGAAGTGGAGATGAGGAGGGAGAGCCTTCTAGGTATGGGGGACAGACTGGGGAAATTACTGAGTCAATAATCCAGCATCACTGTTTGTGAGTTTAATTAATTAAATTATTAGAGAGTTCATGGAGGGGAGTAGAAAGGTAGGAAGGAGCCAGGTTGGAATCCAATCTACCTCTTAGATGTCACCATCTACCATAAGGATTACAAAGCTCAAAACAAGAGCTTACTTTATAGCTTGGAGAGAGCAAATAGGACTCATCTCAGTAATGATGGTATTCAATACTAAGAAGCTAATTGGTACAGTGGAGAGAGTGCTAGATCTGGAGTTCAGAAGATGTGAGTTCAAATCCAGCCTCAGAAACTTATTAGGTATGTAAACTTTGGCAAATCAATTAACAGTTGTCTGGCTCATGTCTAAAATGTAGAAAGCAATAACACCTATTTCCCAGGGTTGTTGTAAGGATTATATGAAATATTTGTAAAGTACTTAGCACAGTGTTCAGCAATACAGTAGGTGCTACACAAATGTTAATTATCATTATTATTAATATCGTCCAGGTACCAATTCCAATCTCTTACAGTGATGGGGGATTCCAGTGCTTGCTCTCCTATTTTGATCCTCACCTCTATGACTCCTATATCTGCAGAGTTGTTTCCTTCTAGTTATTCCAACAGACATCACCGATGAATGCTCCCTGTCTCAGTCCTGACTCTTAGAAATCCCAAAAGGGAGTGTCACAGTTTCCTTTGTCACAGGCTCCAGGAGATGGTGTCACCCCTTTCCCAGGGAACCAGTTCTCTAAACCAGCTACAAGGGAAGTTCACCCTAGACTCTCTAACTTGCTTAAGAATGATAACATAAAAAGCATATTCCAGTCTGGAGTGTCACCCTTTTTGGCAAAGCCTTCTTTGGTGCCACCAACTCTGCAGACCCAGAGTCAGAACATAAGAAGTCTCCTATCATCTTGGAAATTGAGCAGAAAAACCCTTCATCTATCTTTTCATCTTCTGTACTTCTCTTTGAACATCTAAATTTGAATAAGTTAATGTGTGTGACTACTTTGTAAACCTTATGCAGTGTAGCATAGTATATAGGGTGCAAGATTCATCATGAAGAACTGAGGTCAAATTCTACTTTGAACACTTGCTAAGTGAATTCAGACAAAATGGGACAGTTGTGTGGTCAAATCAGCTTCTCTGTTCCTTGGTTTCCTCATCTGTAAAATTGGGATGTTGAACTTGATGGTTTCTTTCAGCTCTAAACCTGTGATTTTATAATCTCTCTCCCTTGTTTCCTCCCTGTTCTTCCTTGTGTCATCACTCTATAGAAGCTCTACTTTCCAGCTGACAATATTACAATATTGTCAATTGCCTAATATAATAACTTCTTAAAAAGCGTAGTGGATAAAGCACCGGCCCTGGAGTCAGGAGTACCTGGGTTCAAATCTGGTCTCAGACACTTAATAATTACCTAGCTGTGTGGCCTTGGGCAAGCCACTTAACCCCATTTGCCTTGCAAAAACCTAAAAAAAAACTTGAAAGTTAGATTCCTCCTTGCTTCAGTTTTTCCTTGATCCTATTAATACAACAATTTTCCTCACACATAGATCCACTAAGGTAATTCTTTCACACTCAGAAACTCTCTCCAACTCCTTATTAAATAGTGAGCAAAGTTCCAGCTCCTTTGTCTGACATTAGGGACCTTCAAAATTGGGTCCAACTATAACAGGCTAGTCTTCTCTTAATCATTTTCCCACACATATACTCTTCAGTCTGCCTAAATTGAACTGCTATGCTCCCCAAACACACTGTACAGTTAACTCTTCTACAGCATAGTAGCTAGGAGAACAGTATCCCAACAATCTGGAAAATCCCAGGAAAAAATTTTGGCTCTCCCTTTGAACCAGAGAAGTCTGAATATTTTGTTTTCTTTTAAGAGATATTTAGAGTTCTTTTTTTGCACAATTTGGGTTAAGTATTAAGTCACTGGCTCTGTGTTATCTGCTAACTATGGTGTATTGTCCACAGCTTTATCAAAACTCCCAAGAAATCCCGTTTAATTTCTTATGCTGTCTTAAAATGGATAGAAACCACAATGGTGAAAGTCTTTATGTGGAAGGGATAACTATACTTTTTTGCCTCTATACTTTTGTTCATGTTATTCCCAAAATCTATGTCATCTCTTCCTTTTCTTTATCTGTTAAATTCCTACCCACCCTTTAAAGACCCAAAATTGTCATCTCTTTTATGAAACCATTCCTGATCCCTCTCCTCTGGTCAGTAATATGCTTTCCCCTAGGACTTTGGGAAGAATTTTGTTTTCTCTCCTGTTTCACATGTTCATCATATATTAATCATTGTACTAACTAACCTACATAAGGAAAAAAAGTGATTTTTGTCACTGTCAGGAATACAGAGCAAATTAGTAACTGGCTTTCCCCTTTCCTTCAGTCTTGCTGAGTCAAAATTTCAAAGGAATTTTCCTGAACTCAGGTTGTAAGCAGGAGGCATGATTTGAACTGTAAGAAATACTTGCCCATTAAATCAAAGAAGAAACTGAATTCAAAAACCTAAAATGGAAGAAAACCTGAGTAAAAGATAGTCTTATTTCCAGTGATTCTTCTGACCAGAGCTAAGGTCTGGGTCTGAATAAAAAAAAGGAAGGAAGGAAGGAAGGAAGGAAGGAAGGAAGGAAGGAAGGAAGGAAGGAGGGAGGGAGGGAGGGAGGGAGGGAGGGAAGGAAGGAAAGGAGGGAGGGAGGGAGGAAAGGAGGGAAGAAAGGAAGGAAAGAAGAAAGGAAGGGAGGGAGAGAGGGAGGGAGGGGAGGAAGGAAGGAAGGAAGGAAGGAAGGAAGGAAGGAAGGAAGGAAGGAAGGAAGGAAGGAAGGAAGGAAGGAAGGAAGGAAGGAAGGAGGGAGGGAGGGAGGGAGGGAGGGAGGGAGGGAGGGAGGGAGGGAAGGAAGGAAGGAAGGAAGGAAGGAGAGAGGGACCGAGAATCCAAAAGAGTTGAGAATCTCCACCCCTTTGAGGGAAAAAAGGTTGTATAGCTGTTCAAATTCAGGAGAAAACCAGCAGATGGCATTAGTGGAGAGAGGTAGCCCAATAGAGAAAAGCCAGCAGCAGAGGACTCAGAAATTAATGGAAGCTTAGGAAGTGGCTCTAAGTCCAGTGGCCATGCCAACAAATGATGTAGTTAGTTCTTCAGGGAAGCAAGTAGGAACAATGAAGAGAGAGAGAGAGAGAGAGAGAGAGAGAGACTGTTCCAGTGGAGGAGACCAGCCTAGGAGTGTGAATGGCCCAGATAGTGCATCTACCTTTATCCACTTGTTTTCTCCAGCCATATTCCCATGTGTATCATCCAAGCTACATGGGTACACACTTTCCATGTCTTCCTTAGGTAGGCATAATCCCTAGATACTCATTTTTCTTCTGGGTATTCTCTTTCTTACCAGGGATAGGGTTATCTGTGTTAACAGAGGAACTTGTTCTTCAATCAATCAATTAACATTTATCAAGAGCCTACTAGGTAACAGACATCATACCAAGTGCTGAGGGTACAGAAAGATGACTCCTGCCTTCAAGGAGGTCGTGATATAATGGAAAAGAAAATATGTAAAGAGATATGTGCAAAAGAAGTAGGAAATTATTAAAAGAACAAAAGCACTGCAATTAAAAGGGTTTATGGGAAGACTTCCTGTAGGAGGTGGAATATTAGTTGGGACAGCATGTTCTTGTAATTTATCTTGTTATGTTATTTCAATGTCTTCCCTTTAATTAGTGTTCCCTCTGGTTGAGATATTGATGGAAACTAGGGAACTGTGCAGTTTTAAATGGAACCTGGACCAAAGTGTAATGAGAAACTGGGCTACTTTTTAGGAAACCCAGGATTGAAGGACTATCTGGATTGATCCCAGGATTGAGGGGAGTCCCTAGCTACCCCTGTCCAGTCAAATAAAATCAACCAGCCTTAAGTGCCTACTATGTGTCTGCTAAGTTATAGATGTATCATATTCCCCTCCCACCTCTCAACCATAGACTAAAAGTTCCATAAGGTCAGGGATTTAGTTTCTCAAATTAATATCTCCCTCAGTGCCTAGAACCAGATTCTGCATGCAGGAAGCACTTAATACTTTTTGTACAAATTTAGCCTGTCAGTTAATGAATTGAATCATGGGGCCCATAGGATTTCAGAGTTGGAAGAAGACCTTAGAAGTCACCTAGTACAACCCCTTTGCTTTATAAAGGAGAAAACTGGGAACCAGCAAGAAGTGCCTTGTCCACATATAGAAAAAGGGATGATGGCTTTAGGATCACCCATAATGTGATTAGAAATAACTGGCCTATAGGCATAGTGTGTAATGAAAGAAACTGCTGGGTCAGCTAGATGGTATAATGGATAGAGCATCTGACCTGGAGCTTTCTTCTCTTTCTTCTGCCTTAGGTTTTTGAATTCAGTTATTCTTTGATTTAGTGGACAATATTTCTTCTAGTTCAAGTCATGCCCCCTGCTCACTACTTGAGCCCAGGAAAATCCCTTTGAGAATTTGATCAACAAGAGTAGAGGAAAGGGAAAAGCCAGTGACGTTTTGTTCTGTATTACTGATAGTGACAAAAATCATTTTTTCCTTATGTAGATTAAGTAAAGTGCTTAATAATGATGATGAACACATAAAACAGGAAAGGAAGAGTTCTTTCTGAAGCCCTAGGGGAAAGTATATTATCAGAGTGGAGGAATCAGGAAGAGCTTCATGGAAAAGATGACATTTTATTTGGTCTTTAAAGGATGGGTAGGAATTTAACAGATAAATAAAGGGAAGAAATAGCATTTCAGATCTTGTGAATAACATACAAAAGTATAGAGGGGGAAAGGACAGTTATCCCTTCTTAATGGATAGAGTATTGGCCCTGGAGTCAGGAGGACCTGAGTTCAAATTCAGCCTCAGACACTTACTAGATTGTGTGACCTTGACCAAGTCACTTAATCCCAATTGCCTCAATAACAACAAAGAAAGAAGTCTGCTTCTGAACACCCTCACTTTGATTGCTATCCCTTTTCCTTCCTCTGTTCCCTTCCAAGTTACAGGATTCCACTGCTAAAGTGGATCATTCACAAATTCAAGTTTCTAAAAAGTAACCCTCTGCTATCACTTGTAATAGAACTTGGCAAAGTTCATAGAATGTTCTGTCTTTGCCTTTGCCTGGGGCTCTATGTTAATGTATTAGTGCAGACAATTTTAACTGCTTAGCTTCCAAGTATCACCACCAATTGAAAAAGCAAAGGAGTGAGCAAGATCCAAGGGAGTCCCAAGGCAGAGGAGGATGTTACACCCAGGAGACAGGACTGCTTCTCCTTTGGATGAAAGCTTGAAGAAATCCATGGAACAAAGGGTCAAAATACAGTTAAAAGAGGAAAGGAGGAGCAACTCCATAAGAGATCAGAGGTTTTCAAGCTGGGAGGAATCTTAGAAATCATATAACCCAATATCTTCATTTTATAGTTTGGCATGACTGAGCCCTAGAAGGCTTTTAAATGGTGTGTCTGTCCAAGGTCTTACAAATTGTTAACAGCAGAATCCTACTTTGAACACAAATCTCCTGCAAATACAGAAGCCCTTTCCTTCTGTTCTACTTTTCCATACCAAATAATAATATTTCCATTGTTTGAGTGAATTCAAAACTTTTAAGAATAATAAAATCACCTAATGTAAACAAGGAACTTTTTAAAAGGCCATTGTAATATCTATGGAATCATTTTGTCCTTAGAGACCTAGCAATATTATGGAAACATTTCCCCGTATGCTTTTGGAGACAGACTGTTCCTGCCCTAGCTGCCCTCTGCAGGTTATCTCTCTCACTCCTTACTGAGCAAAGACACTCTGTCCAGATTGAGAAATATCTTTAGAACATGCTTAATGGGAGAAATTTGTTTAGCCTGAT
Source organism: Macrotis lagotis (assembly GCF_037893015.1). Taxonomy (NCBI): domain Eukaryota; kingdom Metazoa; phylum Chordata; class Mammalia; order Peramelemorphia; family Peramelidae; genus Macrotis; species Macrotis lagotis. The sequence goes on from NC_133663.1 coordinate 67,607,176, forward strand.
TATATTTAAATTTATATTTATAACTAGAGTATTGTGTTCCTCCATTTCATAATGGAGGGAACAGGGAGGAAGAAGAGAACGTGAATTTTCATTGATTAGAAAAAAGTAAAATTTAATTTAATTTTTAAAAAAGATTCTCTGCTCCAAATTAGACTGTCTCTAAAATAAACTCTGCCACTTAACTATGGGACTTATTAATCATGCATCCTCTCTCATCCTCAGTTTCCATTGCTGTAAAAAAGGGGATAATATCTGTTCTGCCTTCTTCAAAAGGTTGTTATGAGGATGGAGGATTAATGTGCATAAGACATTATGCAGCTACTGATAATTGTTATTCTCTCTTTTCATCTTTATCCAGATAAGGTAATACCCTTCTTTCTATCTACCTCTTGCTTTATCCAAGCCTACCTCTCCTTCAAGGTTCAGTTCAAGTAATTTGTAATGCCTTCCCCAATGCTAGCAACAGGCAACCTCTCTCTGTTGCTCTCCTATAATTCTGTAACACTGACTGTGCTTATTTTTTGATACTTAGAAAAGCCATCTAGGATTTTAAGTAGTGAATTTTCCAGTGAATTCCTGGCCTACCTGAGGACAAAAAGATTTTGTCTTTGTGGCAGGACTAATATTTACTAATGTTTCCCTGGTGTAGATTCTTTTCCTCTAGCTACAATATGAGGAAGCCAGGACCTTCTTCCTTCCTCATCCTTGGAGATTAATTTTCCCTAAAAGGAGACAAAGTTATCCCCAGAACCTGACTCTGAAGACCCCATATTCTGAATTGATGATTCTTCTCCAAGGGCCATGTCCAAAGATATTTTGTGCTGCTCTTTGTCTCATTAGTTGGGGGGGTGGCAAGGCAATAAGGTTAAGTGACTTGCCCAAGGTCACATAGCTTAGTTAAGTATTAAGTGTCTAAGGCCAGATTAGAGCTCAAGTCTTCCAGGGCCAGTATTTTATCTGCTGCACCACCTAACTGCCCCTTTCTCATTATTTTTAAGGGAAGTAAAGCTCCTTTGGCTAACTACTCCATCATACCAATGAGTACCTCATCTCATCCCAACCTCAAATCTTATATGAAAGTACTAAAGGTAGAACTACCCCCCAAATCTTACCCAACAGAACTATATGATGTTTGGCACCCAATAAATATCTTGATTGAATATTAACTTGTTCATTTATGTCTACCAGCATTCACCTAGGGGACATTAAATACATTACCTTGCATTTGTTGGATGACCTTAACTTGATGATCAGTTCAGCTCACTTCTGTATTTGCAGAAGATCTGGGTTTGAATTGGGACTCTGCTGTTTGCTATTTGTATGACCTTGGACAGACACATTGTTTAAAAGTCTCCTAGGGCTCAGGTATCTCAAACTATAAAATGAAGGTACTGGGCTATATGATTTCTAAGATTTCTCTCAACTTGAAATCCTCTGATCTCTTATGGAGTTGCTCCTCCTTTCCTCTTTTAACTGTATTTTGAACCTTTGTTCCATGGATTTCTTCAAGCTTTCATCCAAAGGAGAAGCAAAGAAGCTCGGCAATCTTGTGTTCATGATTCAGAAAATGAGAGATGGTTCAGGTTGTTCTTAGGATCTCTAAAGCTGGCCTTAACTTTGGTGCTGCTTATCTCAATCTTCTTTCACCTAACCTACAGTCTATGTATTCCCTCACTACCATCAGAGTTTATGGGCCTTGCCTTCCTAGTCAGAGACTAGAGTTCCCTTGAAAATGGACATTATGGGGCGGCTAGGTGGCACAGTGGATAAAGTACGGGCCCTGGTGTCAGGAGTACCTGGGTTCAAATCCTGTCTCAAACATTTAATAATTACCTAGCTGTGTGGCCTTGGGCAAGCTGCTTAACCCCATTTGCCTTGCAAAAACCTAAAAAAAATGGACATTACATACCCAAGCATAACAGCAACCAGCACACTAGTAACATTATTCCTACAAAAGTACATGGGAATAGTGGACATGTGCTTATCCATTCCCAGAGAGGAAGAGATTCTGATAGAGGTCTTCCCCAGTCTTTGAAGTTATTTCATGAATAATCCCAAGACTGAAAACTTCAAAGAAATCAAGAGTTTCTATAGGCACTTTCTGCCTAGAGAGAGATTTTCCCAACAGTGTACTTCTGGGAAAAGGAAGAAGATTGCCAATGTGATTTCTCTCACTAGAAAACTAGAATCATACCAAGTTGAGCAGGAGATCTAAACCTTGACTGCTTTTCCTGCTGAGGCAAGTAGGCTTTGAAGGGAAGATTGCTTATTCACCCAGAATGTGTTTATCTTCCAAAGGAGTCTAATGAGAATTTTCTGTTTCTAAAAATGTCCATTGACTTCTATAGCTTATTTGCATCTTAATGTTTTTTTCTATAGGATGAAAAAGAACAGACTATTCCATACCCAATATGTTTTCAATACACTGAGTTCCCTTATGGGAATTATGGACTCTATTAAGCACACTTGTGCCAACCTAGACATGAGCTATGCCTAATGTCTGGGGTAGGGTGGGAGCAATGGGTCAAAGAGAAACTGTTCCTTTGGGATATCCCCAAGAATTGGGAATAAAGGAAAGGGGAAAGTTTAGGTAACTGCTAATACCTACTTCATGGCCCTGCCTCATTGTTCCAGTGTTTTACATGGGTATCAACCTGATTGGCTCTGATAGAACATTATGATGGAAGAGTCTTCTCCCTGGCCTGACCAGGAAAATGCATTGTTGGGCCTTTGTTGAATACAAGAGGAAAGAGGAACTCCAGGTATGGATACATTCATAAAGTCCCTATTGATCTTTAGATAATAACAAAACAAAAGCCCCATCAAATCAAATGCAGTAAATTAAGTGGATTTTGAACATGAGACTTTAGCCAATGCTTGGCTTGATGCCTGAACATTAAGAAGAGCTCGCTATAAATGTTTAGGGTTGATTATTGGGAAAGCTTTTGATTCAATGCCTTTAGTTAATAACCTAGGCTGCTCCTACTCCATAGCTCTTTCTAGAATGTTTGAAAGGAAAGCCAATTTAATTCACTCCAACAAACATTTATTAAAGGCTTGCAATGCATGAGGTACTATGAGAGGCCTCAAGACTAAAAAGAGGAAAAACCAAATAAATAATCCCTGTCTTGAAAGAGCTCACATTTTCTGGGAGAACAAAGAGTCCTGCTCTCAAACAATCCAGACCTCCTCCCTCTATAGATAAGCAAATCCTTAGAAATTCATCCCCCAAATAAAGTGTTATTTCTTCTAGGGAGGTCCTAACAGAGAGAAGGACCAAGGAAAGAAAGGAATCAGGATGATGTAATGGGGGGAAAAAATGACAGACTTGGAGTTAGAATTGAGTTTGAATCCTGCCTCTGATGTTTCCTAGCTGTGTGGTCCTGGGAAGATCATCTTAACTACCCTGAACCTCAGTTTTCTCACCTGAAAAAATGGTATTCATGATATCTCACAGGATTTTTATGAAGCTCACATGAGATAAGGTTCACAAAGCACTATATAAATGTCAGTTATTACCAGGTTGGAGCCAACTCTAGCCAATTGTTAAGTTTTACACCTCAGAAATCAGTAGATATTGTCAATTCATGAGTAATCTCAAGATTACTTTGTTGTGGTGGTTGTCCTTGTTAGATATCTAGACTTAAGAAAGTGATGGTAACTATTAATATTGTGGAGTGACCTTAAAAGCATTTCAGGGTGCATTTTTTTGAGAGCTAGTTGAGCAACATTTATCATCACTATTGACTATTGTTAAATGGTTAACTAAAGCTGGAAAATTTAATATGGGTAAATTTAAAACTGAAAACTTTAGCTATCAGACTGCCCCCTTGAAATAGAGTACTGGAGAGAGGATCCTAGACTGAGAGAGTGGGTGTTAGCAATCAGCCTGACATTGCTCTTACATCCCAGTTCTCTCTAGACCTTACCCTTCCTTCCCAGTGCCCATGATAACCTTTAACCTGGTCAGGATTAAGAGTTGGGGGACTCTTCTGTTCACTCAGAAACATGTTATCATTCCAATGTTTTTCTTTGAAATGTCTCTCCCACAGGCAGAGAATGACTTCTTCAGCATTCTCACTCTGTCTCAGTTATAAGATAAGCTGGTAGGTGTCTGGCACTCTCCTGTATTCTTTCAGCAACCTCACTCTTGATGCTCTTTTTTAATTTCTTTTCTTGTTAAGGACCTGGATGAAGCTTTTACTCATTTAGCAGGTGGAGCCCTTTGAGGTTCTTATTTAAAATAATTTGATATTCAAAAAGCATGTGTGTGGTTGAAAGCCATAAAATTATTCATTTGAAAGGCTTATTCTTTTCCATCACATGCTGATTGAAGTGTACACCAGTCCCCCTGAGCACCAGTTCCTTTCTCAAGAGGCCCTTTTTTTCTGCAGTGTTTTGCAACCTTCACTAAATAGAGCTGTTCAGACACACTTTGATCCTCCAACTTGCTTTTTTTCCAAGAGTATATATGAGAGTTTAACAGCTATATAATTTAATTCATCATGATTTACTTTTAAATCACTTGGGTTGTACTTGCTGGGTTCAGAAGCCTGAGTCCTACTTTCTTGAGTCACAAGAGTCAGATAACATAATTCTTGGAATTTGAATTAACTACATTTCTCCTAATAATGCTGCCTCACATTGGCATAACAATTAGAATATGGGACAACCAGAGAAAGCAGGTTCTGCAAATAAAAAACTTTTAAAACTGTAGATGTGAACTATGGAAATTGCCATTATCTTCATTTTTACAGATGGGAAAACTGAAGCTCAGAAAGATTTAAGAGTTTTGTAGGTTTACACAGTTGGTAAATCACTGAAACTAAACTTCTGACTCCAGGTCCTATGCTTTCCCACTATCCAGCATTGCCTTCACAGAGTGAACTTAGAGAACCAAATGTAGTAACAAATACTAACGGTCCCAACTACATAGGGAGACCACAACTGGGGGATCACTTGAGTTTGGGGATTCTGAACTACAGTAGGGATCAAGCTCATTGGAACTCTATACTAAGTCTGGCACTGATATGGTAAGTCCCCAAGGGAATAGGTGGCATAAGTCTGCCTATGGAAGGGAAAATAAGCCCAAGTCAGAAACAGAACAGGTCAGAACTTCCATGCCAGTCAGGCCAATAATAGGTGGCCTCTGTGCTTCCAGGCTGGATGAAATAGGCAAAGCCAATTTCAAAAAAAAAAAGAATGAACTTGAGGTTCTATTTTCCAGAATATAGGAACACTTGTTTTCATCTATGAATTACAAACAATCCAAGTTAGAAAAGTTTGAGGGGAAAGTCTATTTAATATTAAATTAACCATATCAACATAATTCTTCCTGATAATCTAAATTGGTGTCATGATACCATAGAGGCAAATCTTCACATTTTCTTTCAGAAAAAGTAAGACTTAGACAATTACTGAAAGCTGAGTGTGTTATCAAAGTTACACAAGCACTGAACTGTCAAACAAGAAATATTTGTGCAACCAGAAAGGCCTGCTACTCCTGAATATAAAAATCTTATCACAAGTGAATCCTCTAGTAAGTGGAATAATTGAAAGTTACATTTCTCTCCTGATTCTTTTTTCCCAAAAGAAAAAGAAAACAGAAATAAGACCTTTTAACCTAGCATAGTGCCATGAACATGGTAAGTACTTTTTTAAATGGTGGCTGAATGAATGAATGAGTTTAAAATAGTTAAGAATCAAACATTCCTATAATACTTTTTGCAAACAATTCATAATATCAATTGTTTAGGGAGAATAGAGAGAACCAGACTATGATTTGCTCCTAGGAGAAAAGGAGTTAACATCCTTTTCAGTCCTTTCCAATCTGTCCAGTCTTAGAACATAGAACATAGAAGCATGAAGTTGTTGCTTGTCCTTCATTCTTGAAAAGGACCATGACATCAGGAAGGTGATGCCATGACTTACAAGTGAATTGAATTTAAGTGAAAGAGGGCTGTGCAAAGTCTCCAGCTTCATTCTCTCCTCCAGAGCCATCTAGATCCAGTGACAAGACCCAGGAGCTTGAAGTATGTGTTGGAGATTGCAGGTAGCAAAAGTAGTTCTTCTGGCCAAGATGGCTGCTTGAACAGAGACAGACAGGACAACTCCCGTATAACTATGACAACAAAAAATCTCAAATTCACATCAAACTGAATAATAATCAAAAAGTGACTTCATCCACCCTAGAACTATGTAATACGTTATCCAGAAGCCCACTGGCATTAGCAAAGGGGTCAGTAAAACTGACACCAGTTTGCAGCCAAACCAGCTGACAGTTTCCCAACATAGCAGAGACTATGTAGACTGCAGGGTTATGTTTCCCAAGGCAGTCAAAGTCAAACCCCTGACCCACTAGTGTAGTCAAAAATCCCCAAGGTAGCAACTTTGAAAGCAGGGGATAGCAGTAGAGACTTTTCATAACTGATCAATGTAATGGTCAAAATCATGTATCCAAACCTATGATGAAGCATGTTACTCATATGCAGTCAGAGGGTATGAATTCAAGGTGCAAAAGAAAATATAAATTTTCAAACATGGCCAACATATGGATTCATTTTGTGTAACTATGCTTATTTGTTACAAACATTTTTTTCTTTCTCTCAGATTTTTAATGAGGAAAACAGTTTAATGGTTGGAGATAGTAGCAATACCAAAAAATATGTATTAAAGTACATACAAATTATTATAGAGAAAGGGTTCAACAGGAGACTCAGAAAAGCAAGACAGTTTTGACCATAATGTATGGCATTTAATATATCATTTCCTTTAAAAGCAAGTGATGTAAAAATGGAGATTTCATGTCTTACTCAATTTTCCCTCTAGGCTCTGTTTTGTGTGTGTGTGTGTGGAAATGCTCTGTTTGGGGGGTGGGGGAGAAGAAGAAAGCTAAGTTTTGAGCTTCAAAAATATTTTTAAAATAGAAAGCAGTTTTTTCACCACAATTTGACTTAGTTCCTTTTACATTTGAGGGACCAGGTAAATGTAATGGAATCTATGGATTAAAATGGGTTCCTAAACGTAAGGCAAAAATGGCTTGAAATGAGGAAACTGGAGGAAAAAGTAGAAAAAGTTCAAAGAAGAGGAATGAGTTTTCTCTGGGTATCTGGTACCTTGTGAGATCATTATGAGTGAAAGAAAAATCCTCTCACCACGAGCTGAAAGAGACTGTGTCTAGCTCCTTGAGTATACCCCACATTTCACACATAGAAAGAGAACACATTAGTTCTTGTAATGAGTTTCTTCCTTAAATAATTTTTCCATTCTCCAATCACTGGAGAGTCACCAAAGTCAAAATTCTCTGAATCCATTCTTGAGTAGAGCATTTAATTATTCTAGCAATGCTCTCTGCCACTACTGACATCTAGTTTTCTATAAACTTCTGTAGAAGAGGCATGAATGCTCAAGGTATTCTGGTATCTTGGAGTATACGTTAATATTTTGAATGGATTATAGCAGGTCCCAATTAAGACCAAAATATCAAAGATGTTCATTCAATATGAATTGCCCCTCTAAACATGTGTCCTGATTGCATATGTTTCTTACATGAGTTCCCTTTCATTGTTCAATCTATGCACATTCACTGACCATATGTTTCCTACATGTATGCTCTTCCATATATGTTTCCTAGGACTGTTCATTATTCCATTGATAGTATATCTTTGTGAGAGTATATCCAGGCTTATGGGTGATACATTCTAAAGCAGTGGTCCAGTCCATGAACTTTTTTTGTATTTTTATAACTTTAGATATAATTGACTTTTTTGTAATTCTTTATATCTGGCCTTCTGTATTTGAAAAACATTATTCTGAGAAGGGATCCATATGCTTTACCAGACTTCCAGAGGGGTATGTGACCCAAGAAAAGTTAAAAAATCATATTTAATTATTATATTTCTTAATTTTATTAACTACATTTATTCTGAACTCTGTCTTCTGGCATATTAGGAAAAGCAAACATATCAGTCGTGGCTCATGAGCAATGGGTTGATTTTTTTTAATAAATTCAAAACCACAGAGTACCTTCAACCTGGAGCAGTTTTTCTACATGTAAAAGTGGGGGGGGGTCTCGAGTGCTACATCTGGACAAAAAGGCATATGTTGCCTCTTTGGTTACCCAAATGAATTACTTCTGTACTGCACTCTGCTGTTCCCAATAGAATGGTACTTAGGGGGACTCAGTGTCTCTAAGCAAGAGGCAGTATATCAAGACTAAGAATAGAACTTCTTGTTATTTGCTGACCTTTTGTATCTTGAGTAGTTGTGAATGAAATGCATTTGTGTTCTGTGGATCCATAGTGGTGTTGCCCATTCTCTCCACCCAACCTTACAATTTCAGGAACTGGACAGCTCCCCTTGAGTTTTCAAGGAAGAATTTCTTGTTTATTATCAGCAATGGGTAGGTCCAGTGGACTTGAATCAATCTGTTGCTAAACTGGCAGATCTGCTCTATCTTAAAACCTCTTGATTATCCAAACACATATCCAGGAAACTGAAGAGTTTGGGGTTTAGACATAATAGACAATAAAAGACAATTATAAATTCTGGAAGAAAGGAATGACATAATGTCCAGGTAAGGTAGCCTGGAACAATCCTGAAGGCAGTTCAAGATTGAGTATTTTATAAAAGTTTTTATAAAATAAATTAAAATACATAAAATATAGATAGCATAGTCTTTTAAAACTAAGTCATATGGTTCTTCATTACAGATTAGTGACGCCTTTTTTTCCTGAGTTTGACACTACTATTTTAAAAGAAGAAATCTGGCATTGGTATGCAAAACTGATAGGGCATCACTGCAGTTAGTGACCAACTAATAGTTTACTCTAATATTACAGGAAGGAACTAATAAATCAATTCAGTTTTTGCTGTTATAACTCTAGACTGGGGAAACACCACTGCTTCCTGAAGTAATTTATTCCATTTTTAGATAGCTATAATTATTTGAGTTCTGCTGAAAGTTGAAAATTTTTCCTGACATCTTCAAGTCTAAATTTGTCTCTTTGCAATTTGCACCTGTTGCTTAAAAATCTGCAGTGAGGGGGAACCTACTGTCTATTCATTCTCATTTGCTAAGAAAGACCACTTGCAATTAAGATGTAACCTTCTCTTGAGAAAATAGCTGTCAAAAAAAATATCTCTCTTGTGTTTAAGAATAGCCTAATTTGTCCTTGAGCAAAAGAACTGTAATGAATTGATGCAGCAGATACTGTAACATCAAAACCTTCTTCTTGTGGAATTTTTAGCCATATATATTAAGGGGAGAAAGACCTGGCATCAAAATATGAGTATCTTATTTTAAACTTCTTCTTCCTCATATATTACTAAATGAGATGATGTACATAAAGGGCTTTGTACTCTAAACTTCTATACAAATATCAACTCCTATTATCCTGTAGTCTGTACCCAGATAGTAAGATTCTCCTAACTCCCTCTATGTTAGTTGGTTGATTGGTTTCTTTCAGTCTTGAAGAGAATCAAAATGACATCACTATATTGTGTCACTTTAACAAGGTAATAAAATCTCTTTAAGAAATTTATATTTGTTGGGACATTAATTCACTTTGGTTCTGGGTGTGACTAAATAAACCTTGTATTTCATTGAAAAAGTTAGTGGGTATCCATTGCTTGATTAACACCTCATTGTTGATGAAGAATCATATCTTTTAAGCCAGAGCACCCAAGTTTTTGTCAATTCTGCTACTTATTTCCTATGTGAACTTAAACTTGTTACTACTTCTCCATCCTTCAGTTCCTCATATGTAAAATAAGGGGATTAAACTAGCCTCTAAGGTTCATTCTAGCTCTAAAACTATGACTCTCAATCTATGAGGTTAATACAAGAATTTTGTCCTTGACCTTGGCCTTTGTTGTTGCTGTTTTCTTTTATTAGTACTTTATTTTTCCAAATTACATATAAAGATAGTTTTCAACATTACTTTTTATAATATTTTGAGTTCCAAATGTTTCTTCCTCTCTCCTTCCCCTTCCCCAAGATGGCAAGCAAGCTGATATAGGTTATAAATATGAAATCATGTTAAACCTATTTCCACATTAATCATGTTGTGAAAGAAGAAATGGAACAAAAGGGAAAATGATGAAAGAAAAAAACTAAAAAAGTAAAAATTGTATGCTTCAATTCCATTGCTTTGATGTTTTTGTCACTATCTACTTCTAGTCATTTTGTTCTTTCTTTGGATATGGATAGAATTTTCAATCATGAGTTGGAATTGTATTGCCAAAGAGCTAAGTCTATCATAGTTGATCATCTCACACTATTGCTCTTACTGTGCATAATGTTCTCCTGGTTCTGCTCATGCCCTTCAGCATCAGTTCATGTAAGTATTTCCAGGTTTTTCTGAAATCCATCTGCTTATCATTTCTTCTAGAATAATAGTATTCCATTGCATTCACATACTACAACTTGTTCAGTCATTTCCCAAATGATGGGCATTCCTTCAATATCCATTTCTTTGCCAACACAAAAGAGCTAATTAATTATATGTGAGCCCTTTCCCCTTTTTTTATGAATTCTTTAGAGAATGATATTGCTGGATCAAAGGTTATGCACAATTAGATTGCCCTTTGACTATAGTTCCCAATTGCTCTCCATAATGGTTGGATAAGTTCACAACTCTACCAACAATGTAATCAGAGTCCCAATTTTCTCACATCTCAACTTTTATGATTTTCCTTTTTCTGTCACATTAGCCAATTGATAGGTGTAAGGTGGTACTTCAGCTGTTCTTAATTTCATTTCTCTAAATCATTAGTGATTTAGAACATTTTTCATATGACTTTAGATAGTTTTAATTTCTTTATCTGAAAACTGCTTGTTCTATCCTTTGACCAGTTATCAACTGAAAGACTTGTGTTTTTATAAATTTGACTCAGTTCACTATATATTTGATAAAATAAGCCATTATCAGAAACATTTTCTGTAAAAATTTTTCCCAGTTTTCTGCTTTTCCTTCTAAGCTTGGTTACATTGGTTTTGCTCATGCAAAAAGTTTTTGATTTAATGTAATCAAAATTATCCATTTTGTATTCATAAAATTTTCTATCTCTTGTTTTGCTATAATTTCTTTCCTTCTCCATAGAACTGACAGGCAAACTATTCTTTACTCTTTTAATTTGCTTATGGGATCATTCTTCATGTCTAAATTATATATTCATTTGATATTATACCTTATACAGAGTCTTGGCTTTAAAAAGGGAGAACAGACAAACATGAATAGAGAACACCAGAACTGAGACAGATACAGGGAACATAAGGGCTATTCACAGATTATTCATATTTCATCCCCAAGAGAGCAATTCAGTATATCTGCAAGGTTTCTCCAGTGGATTATTAGCTTAAAAGAGAAAAGGCATCATATTGGCCCCAGAAATGACTGGAAGTAGATAGTCAGTGGCAAAACATCAAATAGGTTCTGAGCCATGTCAGGAGCTACAGGAATAAAAAATGGTAATAATCAAAGAAATAAAGATGGAGCTCCTATATGAATGAAGAAATTCCTGAGCCAGTGGGATTTCTGAACAATATTGAATCCTGGTACCAAGCAAAAGAGTCAGAAAGCAACAATGGACAGAGTTATAAGATGGAGAAGTGGATACGAATATGTCCTTCACTGGTACCATGAGTCATGTGAGCTATAGGTGTACATAAAAGGATCATTTCCTGGAGAAACAGTAGGGAGTGAAGGGAGGGGGAGGGGGACCTCTTAGCAAGAGGAATGGAACTGTTTAAACTATTTGCAGAATGCATTGGGAGTCCACATTTTTTGGACAGGGAATATTTAAATGGGAGTTGATGACTCCCATTTTTCCTTTTGTTGTAAAAATCTAGACACATAAAATTATGATGTTCCTAGAATAGACTATGGAGTCTATATATCAACAAAAAGATATTCAGCAACCAATTCCCCACCCAAGAGCACAAACCATTAAACTCAGTTTGGGGTTCTAAGTCATGGGTCTATTGCTGTCCTTCTTTAAAACTTAAAAATCCAAGTATTTTCACATCTTAAATTCCCATGAATAATTGGGATCATACATCCCCACCCTTCTTTTAGTCTGAAGAAAAAAGATTAGTGTATAAGGAGAAGATAAATATTTTACAACTATCTCTCAAAAAAACCCTTTTAAGTTACATACTTTTAAGCTTCATCTGCATTAACATTTTCTCCATCATTTTCTTCAATCTAAAAAATCAACAAAATAATAAATCAAGTCCTAATTGCTAGTGCTTGCTAATTTCCAAGCTGCTGTGAACCAGTTTAAGGTAGCTCTAACTACCCTTGCATCAGTTTAAGTCATGCTTGATTAAGAATGCCTTCAAAAAACATCTCTAACCAGTGATTATCTAGCTTCTTCCTCAAGCTCTCTGGGGATGAGAAACCCCACTACCTCCTTAGGCAATCCATTCTACTTTCAGATAGCCCTAATTGCCATGAAGTCTTCCCTCAAGCTTAAAAATAACTCCAGGGTGGCTAGGTGGTGCAGTGGATAAAGCACCAGCCCTGGAGTCAGGAGTAGCTGGGTTCAAATCCGGTCTCAAACACTTAATAATTACCTAGCTGTGTGGCCTTGAGCAAGCCACTTAACCCCATTTCCCTTGCAAAAACCTAAAAAGAAAATAACTCCAAAACTTCCACCCATGGTTCCTAGTTCTACCCTGTGGGGGCAAGTCAAACAGGTTTAATCCATCTTCCATATTTCAGTCTATATACTTAAAGATAACTATGAAACTTCCCTAAATCTTCCCTTCTTTTGCCTCATTCCCAATTCTTCAACCATAGGATTATCTTGAGCCCCTTGACCTCCTCTGGAAGCTCTCTAATTTACTATTATCCTTCCTAAAATGTAATACCCATAACTGAATGCAACATTCAAAATGTTATCTGGACAAGGAAGCATTCAATAGCATCAACACTTCCCTAATGTGACATTTCCCCTAAATGTGATGCCTCTCCTTAAAAAAAAAAAGTGTTATCATACTTATACCACAATCATTTCCCTGTTACCCTCCCTAACAAAGACATGACATTAAGAAAAACTAATCAATCAAGCAAACATGTCTAAAAATATATACATCATTTTGTGCCCATAGTCCCCACTCACCTATCTTCTCAGAACTGGTAAATGTTGATCCATTGGGTCTAAAATTGATCCATCATTGATCCATTGGGCCTAAAATTAGTCATTGTCTATACCTCTCTTAAGACAGCCCAAGTTTTCACTATGTTTTTTGTTATGAAGCACCTGGATGACAATTGTAGTGTGAAATGGTGACACCAAGAGATAGTGCACAAGAAAAATGTTCACTATGTATAAAAAGGAAGGAGAAAAAGAATAAGAGATCGTGCTAAAGACCAAGGGACCTGGAAAAATGATAATTGCATTGCTAGTCATAAGCCAAGCTTGGAGAGGGAAATTGAGGAGAAAAACAATGAGTTCTTCTTTGCACATGTTGAGTTTCAGGGGACAACAGAATATCCAACTATTCCCTGAAGAAAGATCTTTCTTGAGGAGCTCTCTGCACAGGCCAAATAGTCTACAAATATTTAGGGTCTCATACTACTAAATCCAGGCTTTGGAAATCCCAGATTACTTGGTAGTTGAGTAAGTTAAGTGTGGGAGACAGGATGGAAAGAAATAAAGAAATCCAGGTCTTTACATTAGTCTCAACTATTTATTAAACAATTATCCATATTGACTCTTTTTGACAGCTTACCCAATCATTAAAGCTTTCAGGGGATTTTATCCTTTATTCATCTTCGGTTATTGTTCAGCTGATATGACCCATCTGTCCCTCAAGTCTTTCCCATAGACTTAGACAAATGAAAATAAATAAAAGAGGCTCACTCTAAAGGGAATAAACACAATCTAAGTAAACCACATGTTTAATAATTATTATTGGACATTACCATCTTTGGGTCCCAAACCTCATCACATGACACTTCCTATAAAGCAAATATAATCAAACCACTGGGATTTGTTCAGAGGAATCATGGAAGAAGGAGAAAAATCAAAGTCTAAGACCACCCTCAAACATGTAACCCAATTAAAGGGACTACATCTATTCCAATCTCTTTGGAATTGAGGACCAAAGCAATGCCATTTGTAATTATTAGAGTCAGGATTTTAGGTTTAATGTACTAATATTTTTATAAGAAAATTCTTCATTTCCAAGAAGTTCTGATTGTAAGTCCCAGGGCTCTTAGCTTAACTGTAGCAATAAATTTCAATATTATTTCCCATTTGCCATCATTTTCCTCCTGTTCACTTTAAGTCTCATCTTAAAGGAAGAGAGAGAAGCCATGAAAAGAAAATTGATTATATATACTATTCATAGACAAAGGAGAGTCAACAGTATTGATAGAATATAGGTAATGGATTCATGTTTAGCATGGATATAATATGTATAATTTATATTAAATTGCTTTCTGTCAGCGGGGGGGAAGGAAGGGGGGAAGTAAAATTCAAAACCTTGCAAAAAAATGATTGTTGAGAATAACTATTGAATGTAGTTGGAAAAATAAATAAATAAAATATTTAATAAGATAGAAAAATAGGTAAAAAGGCAATACAGTGGGGTAAATCACACCCTTTAAGGTTCTACAATAACTCTTCAGATTGTAGAAGGTCATGAATGTACTATGAGTAGAAAGGTTTATATATGGAACTTAATTTTTTCCCAAGTGGTCATTCCTACAGCAACAATCTTAGTTCAGGTTTTCATTCCTTTTTACCTGTTACTCCCCCAGGCTCCTATCCCCAGGAGGGTACCCCATTTTTTTTACTTTCTTTGTATACTCAATGCTTAGCACAATGCTATGGTAAGCATTTGATAAATGCCTGTTGAATCACTGCCCCTATTCTGAGATGATATATGGAATATAAGTTTAAGAATGAGGTGGGCAAGCCGATTTCTAGGTGAGAAGATCCATGGATGGCAGTGCCTTGTAGCTGATAGAATGGTTATATGAGGTAACAGAACCTAGCCTGGGGAAAAAATCTGAAGTCAGAGGGTCCCAATTCAAATCTAAGTTGTATTACTTAGATATTATAAGTATATATATAATGTATATATATATATATATATATATATATATATATATATACACACACATTATAAATTATACTTATAGGTAGCTTAGTGGATAGAGCACTAGTCTTGGGAGTTAGGAGGATAGGAGTTTAAATCCAACCTCAGACATTAACTGTGTGACCCTGGACAAGTCACTTAACTCTGCCTTGTATCCAAGGTCATCTCCAGTCGTTCTTATTCATATTTGGCCACTGAATTTCTGGAGGAGAAAGTGAGATTGATGACTTAGCACCCTCACTCAAATCCAATTCATATGCTTGTCATGGCATCACCTACCTGATGTCCTGGTCTTTTTTGAGAACAAAGGACAAACATCATCAAATTGTACTAGCTATAGGACCAAAAACAAGCCTTAACTTTTCTAGGGGTCATGTTCTTCCCCACTAAAATCAGGTTGATTTAGATCAGGAGTCTTTAACCTTTCAAGTGACATGGATCTTTTGGGTAGTCTGAAGAAACCTATGAACTTTTTCTCAAAATAAAGTTTTTAAATAAATGAAGGAAAATATGAAGTTTCAGTTAAAGGTCAGTGAAAATAAAGATTTCATTTTTCTCTCATCTAAGTTCACAGATACTACCCTCCACCCTCCCCCCCCAAAAAAAATTTGCTCACAAACGCTGAGTTAAGAATCTCTGTTCTCAATGCTCTCTTATTCTTGGGACCATTCCAAATCTTTTCTTTCCTCTCATTACCATTCCTACCCTCAAGGTCCCACACTTATGGCAGGTGATCTGTCCTCATTCTCTGAAAATATTGAAGCTATCTGACATGAATTCTCTCAGATCTTGTCCTCCATTTCTTGATGTGTCATCACTCTCTCTCATTCTTCCCTCTAGTCACTAAGCAGATATTTCTATTCATTAAGGCTAATCCTTCTACCCATTTATCCCATTCCCTCCCACCTCCTCAAGGTTCATATCCCAGTAGCCACCCCTTCATATTCATGCATTTTCAATCTCTCCCAACTTCCTAACTACACACATGCTCAAGTTATCTTAGGGCTTTAAAAAGAAAAGCTTCCCTTCTACCTCTCAGTTACTGTCTTATTCATTTCCTTCTCCTTCACTACTTAGTTTCTTGGGAAAGTTATCTACACCCAATGACTCTTTCACTCAGTGCTTCCACTCTCTCACTACCCACTCTTTGATCAAGCTTCTATCTTCACTTTGACTTTTTGAGTCATTGAAGCAGGAGGATGGGGTCTTTTCCAATGGCAATACTATCCTAGCTAAGCAAGGAAGTGTCATTATCCCCGCATTGGTCTGTGACTGAAATCATCAGAACAAGATGAGGAAAGAAAGGGCACCTCACCTTTATAAAAGCTTGTCAAGAAGGAAGAGATATCAAAAATATTTATACTTGTTATTGTGCCTCAGGCAATCTCCACACAAAATTCCCACTGGATTTGATGTGCCAGAGGAAGATACACCCTGGCATGGGCAAAGTAAGTGTTTGTCCATAGGCCAGGTGATTGTCTTAATTATTAGCATAAGTCATTCTCAATCCCACCCTATGGGGACTCTAGCAAGCAGCTCCAAAAGATCCAGTCCCCTGGAGAAGCAGATATGTCTATTCATGTTCTAGATATGCCCCAGGACTCACATACATTTTGCATCTGGACACAGGTCTAATTACTCCCTGTTTCTCCTGAGAGTTGTTTTGTCATCTTTAGATGATTGTGGAGGTAAATAGAGAGATAGTATTAGCAATTTTTAAATTTTTTTAAATTATCTTTTATAAAAGGGGTCATATTCATGGTCTTGGTTGATAAACATGGCCCAGATCAGCTCCATCTACAATAATAATAATAACTGATGAAGAGAACAAAGAGATACTCAGAATCAGCCCTTAGGTAGGAGGAGTGAAGCAGAAATGATTCAGTTGAAGACAGAGAAAGGAGCAGATACATGAGCATTCAAGATGGAGAGCAATGAATGAAAATCAGAGGAGTTTCATTCCATGTTTGACAATATTTGAGTACATCTTACCTCTCCACAGGGAAACAAAGGAACAAGTTAGAAGGAGCAATTGAGGTTTATGCAGCCTGTCCAAAAAAACAGTGCACTGAGAAAAAAGCAGATAAAAATGTTGCTTCATGCCACAGACCTAGAACACAGTATGAGTATGGTGTAGAGAAGCTAGAGAGCACCTAGAGAGGGGAGGAAATGGGAACAGGAAAATTACATAAACCAGAATCATCTCTTGCAGGTTTCCCTTACCCAAGCACGCAGAAGACTAGAGAAAAATGGGGTTTCTCCCCCTTCCTCCTACACACCACATCAGGTGAGACCTGTACCTGCTGAGTCTAAGGGATGTACCAAAAAACTGGTTTGAATTAGAGTGGGCAAAATCGTATTTCACTCCTGCCACACTCAGCATGGAGGCAAGGATGCTGGCATCTGTACCAGAAGCCATAACCATTCCCAGTCTAATGCTTACCAACTGCAGAGAAAACTATGACCCTTCTCTTCAATACCACAGGGATGAGGAAGATGACTGTCTAATAAAAGACATTGAGTTTCCAACCTGGCTCATTTACCCTCCTATGCTTCCTTTGGGAGGTGGAAGAGGAGGGAATCAGACTCCAACCAGGAAAGGGTTTGTTTGGTTTAGTTTGGTTTGGTTGTTTACTCTTTTTTTATTCATTCATTCATTTATGTTTAGAATCAGGAGATAGCAGGATGCTACACTTTGTGACACAAACGATAACTGCCTTTAATTTTGTCACACTTTTATCTAATCTAATTAAACTGTTGTTCACCTGCAACTTTGCCTGAAATAACACAGTGAGAGTCTAGAAAGGAAGTAGTATATTGGGGGGGGGGGGGCGGAGATTACTGCAGCCCCATAAGATAAAAATCAGGGACATAGCAGTGAGGGATCAAGGGAAGAATGATTGATTACCACCCACAGCAGGAACCTAACTGTTGAAGGTACATCTTTAATATCACAGGAAAAATCGGGATGAAAGACTGAATACATCTGGAACTTCCAGCATATAACCACTGCATTGCTACAAACACTAATCTACCCAGTGCTAGAAATTATTATTATTATTATTATTATTATTATTATTTTACTATAATTGCTGTTGTTTTGGCACTGAGTTATTATCATTATTGTTGTTATAGTTTAAGCTATTATTACAGCACTTACTTCTCAAGGTTATGGTGAGGATAAAATGAATTAATATCTGTAAAATGTTTTACAACCATTAAAGCAACAAATAAATGCCAACTATTTCCAAAACATGCAAGGTAAGTATCAGTCTCCTCATCCTAAAACCACAAACCAAAAATCCCACAATGACATTTGGTGTTAAAAGATCAATTTTGGATTTTATAGACAAATGTCTCTGAAATAGGAAAGGATCATATATTTAGAGTTGGAAAGAATCTTCAAGATTATATTGTTCAAACTACATAGTTTACAGATGAGAAAAATGAAGCCCAAAGAGATGTGACTTGCCCAAGGTCAGACAAATTGTTAAGGAACTCAGACAAGACTTGATCCAAGGTCTTCTACCTCCAAATTTAGAATACAACTTGTACTAGTATTTTGCTTCTTTTTTGTGTGATCCAGATCTGGGATTTCATTGGTTATACAGAAAGAGAGAGAATTCTTTCATAACTGATAGTATTAAAAAGTTGCCTAAGACTCTGAAATGTTTAGCAATCTGTCCATGGTCACATGAATATGTGTCAGAGGCAAGACATAACCCCAGGTCCTCCAGACTTTGAGGTCTCTATCAACTCTACCACACTGTCTCCTGGGATCACTATAAGAACACTTCAAGTTTGCATTTTGCCTCATAGCTTGATTAAGAAATCAGAGACATCAGTCTCAACTGGGTTTTAGCCCTAAAGATCTAAGCCATTTGGCTCAGTGAGATTTATTTTTATTACTATTATTCAAAAGGCGTCCCTTTATGACAGCTACATCAAGTAAATAGCTGCATCAAGTCCCACATAAACCCTTTACTCTTCCTTTATTTCACTTCCCACCCCCCTCTTTATTTACTCTCTTTATGTAGTTTTAAAATTTTATTGATGCCTTTTGTTGTATATGAAATTCATTTCCGAATATATGCCTCCCCAACTCCCTATCCACCAAGTTGTCTCTTGTAACAAGGACAGAAAACAAGAAGGGAGAAAAAAAGCAGTACTTCGAAACCAACCAATATACCAAACATATCTAAAAGCATATATATATATATATATATATATATATATATAGAGAGAGAGAGAGAGAGAGAGAGAGAGAGAGAGAGAGAGAGAGAGAGTTATATTCCATACCAATGGTCCCCCACTTCTGCAATAAAAGGAGGTGAATTTTCCCAACTTTTCTTGGACCAACACTGATTTTTAAAATTATACTACTTTTGGCTTCTTTAACTGTTCTTTCCATTTCCTTTGTTGCTCATTTCTTATTATCATTATAATTTTTACTGAGACCAAGTCAGCCATCTTGAACACCACTGCATTTCCCACTCTCCCTTTTGTCACATCTAGCAATTGGAACTCATACTGCCTGCAGAGGGGAAATTGAGTCATCTTTCTTTTGTAACCATATGGATAAGAGGTAGTCATTGTGAGAATTGTTGTTCTTTAAAGGCTAATAAAAAACAATTAGCTATTAAATACACAAAACAATTACACTAATTGAAATAAACCATATGCAGCTTACACCATGACTTTGACAAAGAATTAACATATGTCTAGATGTGAAAAACAGACATTTTGTCAAGAAATAAATCAGTGGATACAGGGGATTATAGACTGCAGTTTCTTAACACCCAACCAGTTCCCTCTAACAAAACATCTCTTGAAAACATTTGCTTAGAATTTTTTTTCCAGTGCCATATTGAAAAGAGTTTTCTATAACAAACTACACACACCACACACACACACAACTTTGGTTATAAATAGCAAGATCATCATATGTTATCTTATCTCTCCCCTCCCTTCTCCCTTTTTAGATCAGTGGGCAAGGGGCAAAAGGAAAGAAAGTCTGAGAAGGAAAGAGGAGGAAGTGGAAGAGGAAAAGGAAGAGAGTGAGTATTTGCATTGATTGCATGTTATATTTGCAAACATTATCCAAAGATCCAAACAGCCATTTGGGGTAGGTATCACAGATATCTCCACTTTTATGAGGACACAAACTTGGGAGAGAACTGAAGTGTACATTTCAGGTTCAAACAAGTGTGAGAAGACTCAAACCCAAATCTCCTTTTCACAAGTCTATCACTCCTTTCAACCTCCTTGATCTGGAGACCATCTAAGGAATTACACTGGCTAGATCAGGGGAAAGGAGGTGAACCTAGAAGCAAGTTGGTCCGCAGTGAGCTGGTCTAGGTTCAAAGACCACCTTTGAATTAGTTACTGCCCTCAATGACCCAGACATGTCATTTAATCTTGGGCATCAGTTTCTTTATCTGTGAAATGGAAGAATGAGAATTGGATTGGTTCTGAGCTTCTTCCCATTCCTAGACGTGTCATCCTAGATCCCACTGATTGAACTATGTCAATGTGATCGACTGACCTACTCCTAGGGAAGAGAATTAGACCCCAGGAGCCCAGAACAGATCAAAAACTGCTGAACAGATGCTCTTGAGTAGTAATAACAACCCCAAAACCCCTCTATATCTTGTTCCCAGTTTTGTGATGATCCGTTTTGAACCTAACTTGGTTGATCTTCAGAAAACAGATATCATGTCTATTACTAGCTCCATAAGAAGGTAGCATGGTGATAAGAGAGTTGGCCTGGAAGCTAAAAAGACTTAGGTTCAAAAACTACCTCGGATATATAAAGCTGTAAGACTCTCAGCAAACCAATTAATTTCTCAGTGCTCTGGGCAATTCTCCAAGCCATTAAATTGCAGGGAAGAGTTTCCTCAACTGGGAGTGCCAATAAAAGCACAGGTCTGGTCCTTGTCTCTATCAATGTGTCAATAGTGAGCAGCACAGGCTTGTGTTCTGGCTGCCTAACCTTCAAAAACACAGGGTTACCTAGGTGACACGACAGGTAAGGATTTTAGTGGAGGTTGGAACATCTAACTATAAATATTGAGTGAACAACTATAATAATAATAATAATAATAATGTTATCTTATGCTAGGCATTGTGGGGATATAAAGAAACATCAAACACACTCCCTGCCCTCCATAAACTTAGGATAAATCTACTTAGAGAAAATATAATTAATACTGAGTGACAGGAACAGACAAAGAGTGCTGTTCACTTCCAGAGGAGAAGATCAATGGGAATTGTAGCTACCTTGAGGAGAAAGTCTTAAGGAGAAAGCTAGTTTATTTGGGTGTAAATGATTCATAGAATTTGCACAAAATGGAAAGAAATGGGGACATTGCAGAAATATTGGGTAGATGGTAATGAATAAACTACTTTTCCTGGGGCAAAGAGGTCAGATAGAAGAGGGAACAACCATATAAAAATGCAAAATGCTTTGACAGGTGGTGCCATAATGCATAGAGCACTGGACTCATCTTCCTGAGTTCAAGTCTGGCCCCAGATATTTACTGACTGTGTGACTCTGGGAAGGTCTCTTAGCCCCGTTTCCCTCCTTTTCCTCATAAAATGAGCTGGAGAAAGGAATGGTGAATTATTCCAGTATGTGCCAAGAAAACTCCCAATGGGGTTATGGACAGTCAGGTACATCTGAACAACAATATAAATGAACTTATCTTTTCCTTGTTTAATATAACTATAAATTAATCTTGGAACAACCCAGGGATATGGAGGGGTATATAGAAGACAATGCCAGTTCGGACATCTCCCTCAAGCTAGAAATGCTTAGATATTTGATTAATTTTCAATTGTTTCTGGTAGATTTGAAACTAAAAACAAACATTAAAATATTAATAGTTTTTTCTTTAACACTATTATGCTTAGATTTTTCCTTCCAACGTCTACTGAGAGAACCAGCATAGCTTTGAGGGAATCCTATCATCTTCTCCATCTTCCCAAGTTATCTATGGACAGGCAAGGGTATATATAAAATAATTCTCCCTCACCCTTGTACAAACCAAAGGAGACTTATGGTGAGAGAAGGAGGGAAGCTGTATGGAGGGAGTGTTGGAATTTCCATTACAAAGATTATATTGTTAAGAGGTCTCTATAAAGACCTAATTTAAGCTTTTATAGTCTGAACTTTGGCTCCCAGGAAGCATAGCTGACATTTATAGTGTGTTTCCTATGAAACTGTGTCCTCTATAATGTTGCTTCTCCTAATGTCACGTTTTCTTGGACTCTGTTTTATGAAGGGTATGGCTGTATTTCAAGTGACTCTCAGCTGCCAACATAACAGACAAGCAGAACAGCAGTGTCCACAAAATGGCCTTACCCAGATTCAGTAGAACCAACCAAGAGAAAGAGCAAAATGGTCAAGAAGCCAAGAGAACAGTGGGTGGATCAGCAAGATGGGAAAGGGAAAATGTGACTGACTAGGCAGGCTGCTAGAAGCCCAGATATCTTCATTTTCACTGGCTTCCTTCATCAGGTGCCAAATGTACTCTTCCCCTCCTCTGATCAGAACCAAGGAGAGTGAGTGTGTGATTAATTCTATGAGAGTGATTTGGCATCACATGGAACGCACTCATTACACTGACCTTGAGAGCAAGACAATCTAAATGACATTAAAATGATACTGGCGGCTCTTCTCCCTCCCCTTCCCCCAGGTTTCAGCCATCAACTTGCCTGCCCAGAAACAGGTAATCCAAGAAAAATCCCCTCCCTTCCCTTCTTCTGCCTCCTCTTTTCCAGTCTCACTTAAAAAGCCAAGGAGAGTAAGTGTTCCTTCTCAAGGGATTGTCCCCAGCAGTAGAGCCAGACAGGTTTTTGAATCCTTGTTTCTGTCTCCCTAGTCCACCAAGAACTGCTTAAAAATAAAAACTAAATAAATATATACATGTTTATATGTGTGTGTTTAAACACATAGACATATTTATAGAATATTGTGCATACATTGTAAATGTATTGTATGTGTGAGCACATGTGTGTTCATATGCATGCTTATATAATATATATTATCCATCCTGGGGGTGCATGTGTGTGTGTGTGTGTGTGTGTGTGTGTGTGTGTGTGTGTGTGTAAGAGGTGGATGCTCAACACCATACAGCTAATCTATCTACATATGTGTGTGTCTATATGTGTATGAAGAAATAGAGATCGTGATATAGATATGGAGAGATCATACATGGATATGTTTCTATGTATACATATGTAAACATATGCTGTTTGTGTGTTGTGTGGTACACCTATGTGTTGTGTGGTTATAACATGTATACATGCATGATATAGATGAATGGTTTGGGTTTTTATTTGTATGTTTGCATGTACATATAAGCTGGTAGAATCTGTTCACATAGATGGGTGTGGGCAGACCTACATCTGTGTGTATTCTATATGTGCATGTCATTGTGTGTGAATATATGGAGTTTATACACAGTCCCTAATAGAATATTAGCACTGGAAGAAACCTTAAGAGGACAGCTAGTATAGACGTGAAGCTTACAGTCAAGGAAGTCCAACAACTGCCCTCAGGTCCCACAGCTGGGTAATGAAAGGATCAAATCTGAAATGCCAGTTTTCCAAGGACTAGTTCAGGGCTCACTCCAACTTGCTTTAAAATTTGTAAAGCATTTACTCTCTGTGACCTCATCTTCACCTTCAAACAGCTCCAGGAGGCAGGTATTTACAGATGTAATTAGTTCAGTTTTGCAGATTAGAAACCTGAAGACAAAGAGGTGGGTGCTCAACACCATTCAGCTAATAAAGATCAGAAGTAGGAATCAAAGCCAGGTTATGCTAACCCTTAAACCCTCAATCTACCCATTGCACCATGCTACTGTTGGATATAGCCAAAAAGCAGGAGATAACTTCCAACAGAAATAAATCAAATTTCATTCCCTTCTTGTTAAAGGGGGGAAGGGGAAAGTGGGGAAGTGTCCCTGCTAGGACTCCCTTTTCAGAACTTCTGAGAATCCCCCAGACTCTGTAAGTCTCAATGCTACCAATAGAGGAAGTGATTCAACTCAGAATCACTTTGTAGACCCTGCCATTGGTCATGGAGATTCAAAAACAGAGAACAAGATAATACCTGCTGGCAAAGAATTTACAGCCAAGGAGATGAGAAGGGCAGTTGTGGCATCCTAGGAAAAGTGCTGGATTTGAATCAGAAGATCTGGGGTGGAATCCTGCTTTTATAGCTTACAAGCTATGTGATCTCAAGAGAGTCATCTAGCTTCCTTAATCCTCAGTGTCCTCAGCTTTAAAATGGTGGGAATGATATCAACCTACCTTAGAGATAGTGTGATGTTCCACTGAGATAATAGATAAAAGTACTCTGTAAACCAGAAACGACTATATAAATGTCAGTAGTTATTGATATACAGGGCATCAGGTTTTTCAGTCTTCAATTTAATGTGCCCAACACCCTAGGGACAATCTTGATTCATTTATTCATTAAGTACCTATTACATTTGCAAGCTTGGTACTTTAAGACCCCTGCAGGGCTGGTACCTAGTTCATAATCCCAATGGTCCCTTATTCCCTTGACTGTTTATTTCCATGAAAAGAAATTAATAATAATTCAAGTAAAGGTCTAAAATATGAAATTCTTCCCCTGGAACATAAACAGTATAAATTTTTGAGTCTGCTACTTGTACAAGTAATCATGAGTCATATAATTGATCTGCCTCACTTTGGGGCAGTCATATATTTAAGCACCAGCTGGATTTCTTGTTTTGTAATTTCTTCTTTTCCTGTGTGTCACAACTGGGCTGGGGATTGACGGCCCAGAGCTTGCCTAGAATCCATCCATTCTGATCCCCAGTGAAGCTGTCACTGGTTTCCTAAGCAAGGGCTCCATTACATCCTGTATGGCAGGCAATCAGACTAGGTAGGTGCCCTTGAATCGGTGTTCCTTTTGCCTTCTCTGATCAGAATTCCTCCTTGAGGCATTTTGGTGCATTTTGGTGTGATTATTAAAGGGTCACCCAAGAAGATGTGGCAGCACAGCCCCCCCCAAACCCCCAGGGAATTCCCTTTTATAAAAAATCACACAGTGCCAAATCAGAGGCCTCCTGCCAAACTCCTTTGCCCTAGAGGAGCAAGCTTCATGCCATCCAAACAGATGGGCCACTAATGCAGACAGCCAAAAGCTTTTTGCAAGTACACTGAATGTCTTTCTATAGGCGGAATTCTCAGCAGGGGATGAGGAAATGACAGCCAGATCCTTTGCCCAACATTGAAAAGAGAGAACTTGGCTTTTATCCAAGTCTTGGGGGGATTCAAGTCTTCAGTGAGTGTGAAAGTATCCTGTAGAAGCTCTCAATGGCTGATGGAATCCCTGCCACCATCTTGGTTGATCAGTGAACCACTGAGATAAGGAGTAGATGTGCTGATGGGCAGATGGCCCCTCAGAGACTCTGTTGAGTAATGAAGAGTCATTCTGAATTTGGAGTCAGGAGACCTGAGGCTCTTGCCATTTCATAGCTATGTCAACTGGGGCGAGGCATTTAACTTCTCTAAACACTGGTTTTCTCATCTGTAAAATGAGGGTAATAATAATAACTCACATTTACATAAGGCTTTAAGGTTGACAAATTAAGGTTGACAAATTTCTTTCCTCAAAATACTCCTGTGAGGTACAACACTGACTTTGGAATCAGAGAGATTGCATTTCGGTTCTCTGTCTTCTTTGTAGATATTTATTTGCAAGCTGTCTTCTCCTTAGACTGTGAGTTCTTTGGTGGAGGATACTGCGCTTAGCATAGTACCTGTCTCATAGCAGATCCTAAATAAATCATCATTCACTTACTGAATGAAATCAAGATGAGCTAGTTATTATGATTGTTTTAGACTCATCGTGGTATGTTTATTCTTTTTTTTAATTATATTTGATGATGATAAACTAATATAGAAATTTATGATCATAAATTAATATATAAATATGCAAACCACTCTATAACTATTTTATTTATATGTAATATATTGTACATAATATACATTTTATATTATAACATATTAATAACATACAATATCATGAACTGATATTGTGGTTGTCATTTCTGACTCTTTGTGACCCTATTTGGGATTCTCTTGCCAAAGATACTGTAGTAATTTGCTTCTCCACTTCCTTCTCCTGTTCATTTCACAGATGAGGAAACTGAGGCAAGTAGGGTGAAGGAACTTGCCCAGAGTCACACAGCTAGTAAGGGTCTGAGACCAGATTTGAACTCAGGAAGAAGAGTCTTTCTGATTCTAAGCCCAGCACTCTGTCCATTGTACCATCTAGCTGCCCCTTAAATTAATATATAAATATAGAGATTAATATATAAACTTTTGACTATATATGTTTTATATTAACCTATAAATTTAAAGCTATTTCTATTAGCCACACATCCAAAAGTATTTTGTCAAAAGCCATATTTCACATGGCTGCTTCCCTCTAGGAGCTGCCAATCTAAAACAAATAACAGTGATAATTAGATTCAATTCAATAAATGGTTATTAAGTGTCTGCTGCATGCAAGGCCCTGAGCAAGACAGGGCTGAATACCTGGAGCATCAGCAGACAAATGAACATGGAACATTGAACAAATAGATACTTAGCTCTGCCATCCCCATCACTGCTGTTATCACCAACTCAAGCATAAATGCCAGTGATGTTGGGAAATACTGCACAGGAAATGACAGCATATGAATTTTAGTATCACTATGGACTGGAGGAAGAAATATGAGCAGACGCTTTAAAAGCCTCTAAACCACCAGAGTATGAAAAAAGAGTTAAATGTAGAATACCTAATGCAGTGAGAAGCAGTGAGGAGAGCCAGTTCCAATGACATATTCTACCTGCCCATCCTCCACAAGCAACTTAGATTTAAATGTTTCCCAGCACATTGTTTGCCAGCATAGTGCTTAGTCACTCACTTTCTTATCATCATCATCATCTCTGCCTCTAGGGGACCTTCCCTGGTTTCTTCAGTGCCCAAACTGACCCAGACTTATCTCCATGGGAATGCCTCCGGAGGTACTGAGTTCCCCCTCATTAGAGGTCTTCAAAGGTTGATTGACTAGTCACTGGGTACATTGTGAAAGAATTTGTTTTTCCCAGTATGAATTGGTAGTAGTTGTTGCTCAACTCTTCTTGGCTGAGATACTAGAGTGGTTTGCCTTTTCCTTCTCCAGTTCATTTTACACATGAGGAAACTGGGGCACAGAGGATTAAGTGACTTACCTAGGTAGTGTCTGAGGTCACATTTGAACTCCAGACCCAGGACTCTCTATCTACTGTACCACCTAGCTGTATAGTATGTTTTTGACTAAATGACTAATGAGATCTCTTCCAATTCTGAGATTTGGTGGCTGAGGATAGAGAGGGAATCATAAGATCATATATTCAGATCTAGAAAAGACTTTGAAAGTCATCAATTCTGTTTCACAGATAATGAATCTAAGACTCAAAGAGCTGAGTGACTTGTCCATGATCACACCAGTAGTAAGTGATGGACAGAATTTGAACACAATTCCTCTGACCCTAAAGCCAGTACTTTTCATTGCTTCCTAAGGGGAGGATAGGCCAATAGTTTCCTCAACCCCAGCCTCTGAGCATCCCTGAGTCCCACATACCCAGAATGGATGAATAAAGGTCTCAGATGCCATTTCTCTGAAATATAATCAAGAATCAAGGGAAAAATGGAAAGTTAATTCCAGCAACCAGTTCCACTTCTACAAACATCACAAGCAACCAGGGCCTGAGGGTTCTTCAAAGAGGCAAGAAGCTCAAACCAAGATTAAAGAGGCCTTCAAGACTAGCCCTCGGGGGCGGCTAGGTGGCGTAGTGGATAAAGCACTGGCCTTGGAGTACCTGGGTTCAAATCTGGTCTCAGACACTTAATAATCACCTAGCTGTGTGGCCTTGGGCAAGCCACTTAACCCCGTTTGCCTTGCAAAAAAAATAAAAACCTTAAAAAAAAAAGACTAGTCCTCCATTCAAGATCAATGAGGAGAAAGGAGAGGAAAAGATTGGGGAATGTATAATGTATACACCCAAGAACACAAAAGAAAGTAACTTCTTTCCTTTAGTGGAGAAACTAAGCAGCTTGCTCTGGAAAGAATCTTGCTTAGATACGTCCTCCAGGACAGAGTCAACATGCACAGGGCATTTTTGTTGGAGTCATCTCTCTCCTTCATGCCAGTTGTTTGCCCTTCACACCCTTGAAGTTTCTGCAAAATGGCACTTCCCCGATTTCATCTGGTATTTTCCTTTATTTTAGTTTGGAGCAAAAGTCTGGAGCAAAGTCCAGCTAGCTCATCTCTGTCTGCTAAAATACTGTTCTTCTTCAAGACCTATGAAGCCTTCCTAGATTCTCCCCAGTCCCAATGAAAATGACCCCTGAGCACATTGTCGTGATCTATTGTGTTCTTATTTCCTTTGGCACATGTACCTATGGATCTGTGGGTGCTCTTCCCGCCATCAGGAAATTCCTCAGGAAGGACTAGGCTATTTTTCATCTTTCAATTCACCTAGCACCACGTCTTAAATGTAGTTGTTGTTTAATAAATGTTATTTGAATCATTTAACTTAAATAAATTTTCCCCCTTGCCTTACCACACTCCAAAAGGTTTCCAGTGAGCTAAAAGGGTTTCATTAAATTCTCGGTCTATCTGTGTGACCTTGGACAAATGACTTGATCTCTCCTCACCTGTCAAATTAGAAGGTCATTTGGATTAGTTCAGTGGGTCTCAAACTGTGGTCCATAGAGACTGCAGAATTATTGTAGAGTCCGCAGATTCATATGTCAAATCACAGACTAAATGTCACACTCCTGCATTTATGCTTGTGGCTGTGTGTGTGTGTGTGTGTGTGTGTGTGTGTGTGTGTGTGTAGTTGCTGTTACAACTGATAAAGGACAAATACCTTTAAAAGCATTACTGGTTTAAAATACCTTTTTCTAATTGTATATTTTTTCAACCAGCAGATGATAGGACTACAATTACTATCATGTTATAAAGTCATAGGGATTAGAATTGAAAGGACCTAAGATGCCAAAAAATGCCCATGCATTTTACAGATGGGGAAACTGGGACTCAGACAAGTTAAATGACATATCTGAGATGAGCCAGGGGACAGTTCGGATTTGAATTCAGGTTCTATGATTCCATATCCCTGACCACCACAGCACTCTGACTTTGGTGGGAGTCCTTTAAAAAGGAGATCTAAATAACAATAACAATAATAAGAAAAATAAGAATGAATAAAAATGAGCCCTAATATTCAAAAAGATTGAGAGCAGCTAAAAGGAACTTCATGTTCCCAATCCCAATTAACTTAATTTTCGTTCATTTGAACTTTTAGAAGATGAGAGGAAGAGTGAGCATAGGAGTCTCAGAACCAAGAAAACCTAGGGTTCCAGACCTACCTCTGACATATATATACTGGATGTGTGACTTTGGGTAAATCACTTAAATCTCTAGTGACCTATCTTAAAGTGACCACCTAAGATTATAAATTACAGAAAAGGTGTTTCATTGGTCAAAAGAGTTTCTTCCTTCAAGAGTTTCTTATTCAGTCACAAGTCCACATTTGTACAAAACTGTTTATAGTAGCTCTTTTTTCCAAAGAATTAAAAGCTAGGCAGGTGTCCATTAATTGAGAAATAGCTGAACAAATCCTGGTATAGGAATGTGTTTTTGTTTGTTCCTTTTTCAGTTGCATCTGACTCTTCATGATCTGTTTTGGGACTGCCTTCCCCAGCTCACTTTACAGATGAAGAAACTGTGAGGCATACAGGGTGAATCTTACTTACCCAGAATCACAGAACTAGTAAGTGTCCAAGGCAGAATTTGAACTCAGGTCTTCCTAACTACAGGCCTGGAACACTATCCACTGTACCACCTAACCATAGAACACTTTTGTGCTATAAGAAATAATGAAAGGGGGGTGGCTAGGTGGCACAGTGGATAGAGCACCAGCCCTGGAGTTAGGAGTACCTGAGTTCAAATTTGGCCTCAGACACTTAATAATTACCTAGCTGTGTGGCCTTGGGCAAGCCACTTAACCCCATTGACTTGCAAAAACTAAAAGAATGATGATGATGATGATGATGATGATGATAATAATGATAATAATAATAATAATAATAATGAAAGGGGACAATGAGGTGGCACTGGAGGTAGATCATTGACCCTGGAGTCAAGAGGACCTGAGTTCAAATATAACCTCAGACACTTCATAATTACCTGTGTGGCCTTGGGTAAGCTGCTTTAATCCATTGCCTTGACAAAAAAAAAAAAAAGGAAATGATGAAAGGGTGAGTTTCAGAGAAGCCTGCTAAGATTTGTATGAATTGATGTAAAGTGAGATGAATCAGGAGAATAATTTATGCAATAACAACACTGTAAAAACAAACAGCTTTGATAGCCTTAAAAATTCTGGCCAATTCAATAATAACCATGGTTGGAACCATTCAGGAAATGATAAGAAAGCATACTATCCACCTTCTATGGACTCAGGGTACACAATGAGACATTTTTTGGACATGAACAATGCAGGGATTTGTTTTAACTGTGCATATTTGTTTTGTATTGCTTTCCAATGGGAGTGAAGATGGAGATGAAGTTGGGAGAAAATGAAAATGTATTTTTGTTAACTAAAAAAAT
This sequence comes from Macrotis lagotis, assembly GCF_037893015.1. Classification (NCBI taxonomy): domain Eukaryota; kingdom Metazoa; phylum Chordata; class Mammalia; order Peramelemorphia; family Peramelidae; genus Macrotis; species Macrotis lagotis. The sequence goes on from NC_133663.1 coordinate 67,637,971, forward strand.
TAAAAAGAAAGAAAGCACAGATTCAGTCTCTCCCTAACCATTAGAAGATGATGGAAGGAGAGGAAGTGTGCTAAAATTAAACAATGAAAGAGTACCGAAGCTCTAAGAAGGTTGAGAAGACTTATGTCCTAGAGGCTGCAGGTTCTCCCAACTGGGCCATTTGGGGTTCATTCATTCAAACCTGGTCTGTTCACTGACAATGTCGGACAGTGGATCATCTTGCTCAAACACTTATAAACCTTTATCACCTCATTAGTTTTCAATTATCTGTGCCTGGCACATCATTTAACAAGAGCTTCTGTTAATTGTTTCTGGGACCAGCTGGAGGGGCTTCTCCCAACGCTTATCTTTTCATCCTAGGTCTCAGGAGTCTGGAACCTGCTTTCTATCAGAAGTGGGATAAGCTTCAGCCCAGAAAAATGAGCATCACTGGGGATCCCACCATATCAGAAAGATCCAGGACCTTCATGGAGATGAGCAGGATCTCTCAGAACCTCCGAAGGGATTTTGGAAAAGACCTGATTCTGACCCGACCCACCCCAGAGAGGGGTGTAGCCCCCCAACTTCCCTCCTACTTCTACCCCTTGGAATTGTTACGCCTCTTATTCCCTCACCTGGAGCACCTGGGTGCTCCTTATTTGCATAATAATTTTCATGCATAATTTGCATGATTCAGTCATTCCCCCAGGATAACACCCTTAATGCTCGGTTCCCCTGGGTGGGCCCCGGTGAGGGAGAGCCTTTGGATCAGCAGCCACCTCTGCTCATCATTGTCTCCCTCTAATCCGCTGATTCTGCTCTACCTTGTGCCGCCTCTCCCCGCACTGGACTGTCGACACCTTGAAGACTGGGTTCTTGTTTTACTTTGCGTCCCCAGAACTTAGCACAGTGTTTGATGCACATTTTTAAAATGCTGTGCTATATTTGGAGGAGGGAGGGGAGGAGAAAAATAGAAAACCTCAAAACCTCTAAAAAAAAAAGATTGGTAAAAGCTACTGGTGCATGAAATTGGAAAAATAAAATATTTAAATTTTGCACAGTGCTTGTTGACAGACTGATACTTGTTGGGGTCTTCATTTCTGCGGGCCTCACTTTCCCCAAGTGTAAAATGAAGAGGGGAGGCTAGACAACCTCCGAGATCCCTTACGGATTCACTCTTTTTTATTTTATTCTTCATTTAAGGCAATGGGGTTAAGTGGCTTGCCCAAGGCCACACAGCTAGGTAATTATTAAGTGTCTGAGGCTGGATTCGAACCCAGGTCCTCCTGACTCCAGGGCCCGGGCTCTGTCCAGCGCCGCCGCCTCGCAGCCCCAGATTCTCTCTTCTGGACACCTGAGGCAGGTTCTGCCAAGGCGGAGTCAAGGATCAGGTAGTTTCGCTCCTTGGTCTGGGGACCCCAAGAAAAGAAGGCGCCCGGCCCGGGGGGAGAAGCCCTGCGGGGGGAGCCGCTCCGCAGGATGGCCACCAGGGGGCGCTGCCGCTCCGCAGCCCGCGAGGCCGCGCCCCGGCAGCCTGGGGCCGCCTCCGCCCAGCCCGGACCACTTGTTGCCTGGCAACGGGGAATCGCGGCTCCCGCGGCCGACCTCCGTGACGCCCGCATCCCGGGGAGGCTGCGGCACAGCGAGGATGGGCAGAGGGCCAGGTGCCGGCCGTGGCGGCAGGGGCACCGGGGGGTGGGCCCCGGGCCGCCTGGAGCCGTGCCCCCGCCGAATGGGGGCTCCTGGGGCCCGGCCCGCGGGACCCACCATCCCACCAGCCAATGCCAAGGACACGCGCGTGCGCACACACACACACACACACACACACACACACACACCCCGCCCCATCCCACCTGTCATCACCAAGGACACACACACACACATACATCACCCCATCCCACCTGTCATCACCAAGGACACACACACACACACACACACACACACAAAGACACACACTGCCCCATCCCACCAGCCAATGACAAGGACACACACACACACACACACATGCACACACACTGCCCCATCCCACCAGGCATCACCAAAGACACAAACACACACACACACACACACACACACACACCACTGCCCCATCCCACCTGTCATCACCAAAGACACACACACACACACTGCCCCATCCCACCTGTCATCACCAAAGACACACACACACACTGCCCCATCCCACCTGTCATCACCAAACACACACACACACACACCGCCCCATCCCACCTGTCATCACCAAAGAAATACACACACGTACACGCATACATCACCCCATCCCACCAGCCAATGCCAAGGACACACACACACACACACACACACACACACACACATACATCGCCCCATCCCACCTGTCATCACCAAAGACACACACACACACACACACACACACATACACACACCACCATCCCACCTGTCATCACGAAGGACACACACAAACACACACCACCCCATCCCACCTGTCATCACCAACACACACACACACACACACACACTCACACACACACACTCACACACCACCCCATCCAACCAGCCAATGCCAAGGACACACACACACACACACACACCCCGCCCCATCCCACCTGTCATCACCAAGGACACACACACACACACACACACACACACACACCGCCCCATCCCACCTGTCATCACCAAAGAAATACACACACGTACACGCATACATCACCCCATCCCACCAGCCAATGCCAAGCACACACACACACACACACACACACACACACCGC